>NW_027508982.1:67500-92500 GCF_051911475.1 Siphateles boraxobius
AATCTTATAAGTAGATAAGAAGCTCACTCTGAGTAAAGAATGTTCGTTCAAAGTTATCTAATAATGTTCTCATACACGTAATCACAAAAACATTAATTTTTCTGAAACATTTTAGTTGGACGTTCATCTAACGTTTTTTTTAAATGTTACTAGGTCTACTTGTTTCAGAAAGTTCAGAGAACATTCAAAAGTAACGTTCCCATAATGTTTGAAAATGCAATGGGATGTTTTATTATATTATATTTATTTATTTATTTATTATGTTAAATATTTTCTCACTTATATATTTGTGGATATTAAGACATCTCGTCTTATATATTTTTCTAGCACAAACACAAGTACATAACTTCAACTGCTTGAATCTGCTGCGACGAAATCTCACGTATCAAAACTTCGACTTAAAAATGCGTATTAAAATAATGCATATTGTTTTTCAGTGCAATTTGTTCACTGCAATATCGACTCTAAAAGTGTGAATCTCGAATCGTCACGAGCACGGGCCCCAGAACCTGCGCGCGCTCCCGACGCTCCTCTTCCATAGACAGTAAAAGTCCTCTTCTCAGCGGAGATATCACTCACACACACACACACACAGAGAGAGAGAGAGAGAGAGAGAGAGAGAGAGAGAGCTGTGATCGGTGTCTGTCTGTGATTAGATTTAGTGTTGATTAGCGGGTCTCAGGATCAGAACCGGGTGATGTACGGTACCGGTACCGGAGCCTTGGACCCGGTCACCCTCATCCAGCAGCCGCACACCGGCCTCCGGGTCGCATCCTGGGTGAGTATGAGGAGGAGGAGGAGGAGGCTTTCGGTAGTGGGTGAAACAACACTGTAAGCATAATCAGTCTCATAACAGGGGCGCGGGAAAACTTCTGCTTATTATATGATTATTTATTTGCATGTTTTGTAAGTGCAATGAATGAGAAAAGGTTTGTGTGTGTTTTTTGAGGATAGAAAATATAATTAGAAAACAGCCTTTAAAGGGTAACTAAACACTAAACAAAGTTGTTTTTAGTTAATGATCTGTAAGAATGGGGCTTTATTAGTGCTGTTCATTGATTCGAGTAACTTTTTTGACATTTGGGTATAAAGTGTACGTTTTAATTCTACAATATATGGTGTAAAAACGTCTGAGTGCTGCCCTCTTCAGGTTGAACGGTGGCTACTACAGTTGAATTTTCCTATTGGTGGTTGCGGTGGTTCGTGACGTAAGGGGTGGGTGGTGATGTAAGCAGGCCCTTGGTACGAGCTATCACGCCCTTGGCAGTATAAAAACCATCTTGTTTCTCAAAACCACTGTAGCGAGTCAGGAGTTGGAATTGCGAGCATTGAAAACGATCAGGATAAATTAATTAATTAACTGGACTTAACACTCTGGTCTTGTCATATTTCATAGCTATGGGTATCTCCCTATAACAACGTTTGTGTGCATCTTACGTCACCGCAAACGTGCACGGCGCCTGACAGAAAACACTATGCGGGTCAATAGTCTATATTGTGTTTTTTATTAATTTGGTGCTATTATGCATAGCTGAGTAAACAACACAGGTGTACTGTGTGAACGGTGTGTGTGTGTGTGTGTGTGTGTGTGTGTTGCATAAGCTGTCTTTCCACTGCTTGCAAAAGGAGATAGTGGATTTCCATTAATTTGTTGCCCTGATTGCACGCACTACGCGCGAATACACTGCAGGATCACTCTTGCTCGTATCCAAGGTAAATCATCAACACTATCATCCCTTACGTGTGTTTTATTTAACTAAATACATCATAATCGGCTAAAACGCATGCGCAGGATACTTTTATTCCTGGACAAGTGTGCACTCGGGTCAATGTTCAGCACGGTTCGGGAGCAGCCGAACTCACACCACCTCCTCCAGGCAGTCTCGGGTTCGGGACCCAGTGCGCACCCGGGTCCACATGACGGCGTTCACATTAGCGATTTTTCATGCGAACCGTGCCCCGTTCTGAACTAAGCTGCCAGTGTTAAAGCCCCCTCAGAGTCTGACAGCAGCTGTTAATCCGTCACTGCGGGTCTCAGGTGCACGTATGTGTGTATATACATATATACAGTATCATCTGATGCTGCGATTAATACATCAGTCTCACGCTCACACACTGCTAGGCTACTTGTGCTTTTATATGCATGATTATTTTCGCTATACTCATGTTATGTGGTATGGGTCAGAAAAGTTTTGTGTGGGGCTTTAGAGGATAGAAAATATAATTAGCTCGGTATGACAACAATAGACGTCAATGGAAACTGCACAGAAAAACAAACGTGTTTGTGTGTGTGTGTGTGTGTGTTAATTAAGTGGTCTGTGTTGGAAATCACTGGCGTTTAGCTCTTCTGACAAACTGAGACGGAACCTTAAAGGTGGGGTACGTGATTCTCTTTTTTGTCCATTTTTTCAAAATAACTTGAAATCCTATTTCTAACCCACTTACAGCCACTGAGTTAGAAGCACTGAAATGAAAATTAAAGGCCGTGTTGCAGGGTTCATTTTTCAACGAATTTGTGCAATTTGCTTGTTGGTAAGAAACATTTAAACTGTTATCCATTGCATTTTATTTTGTTGGGTATCACAAAACAGAACACAATACGAAAAAGTAGGTACTATCTTACAGCGGTTTGCAGCGATTCTCCTTTCCCCCACAATGCATTGCATTACGTCACATTGGGGAGAGAATTTACCAAAGCCCGCCTTGAGAGCATTGAGAATGACTCGAGAGACGAGTAGTAGGCTAGACGAGAGTATTCAGAAACTACTATATATTTCTATCTATTTATCTATCTAGCTGCTAGCTATCTATGCTAACGTTATGCTATCTGGCTGTCTGCCTATCTCTCTCTATACCGCCCACACAAGCACCTGCCAAACACAGCGACAGACACGCGGCGGCTACGTTTGAAACAACATTTTCAGCGGAGGAAGAGATAAACGCTTAGAAACGCCCATATAGCTAGCATGATGCCTTCTATTTCTAGATCACAAAGAAAAAGTTTACGAGTACTCTACGACACTATGACAAAGTTTACTGGTACTTATCTGAACACTGATCACTGCCACTAGATATAAAGAAAACGTTGATTTTTCACTCTGTGCTATTCAAAGACAGTAAAAAAAATGTGTCGTTCTTGTGCACTGCTGCTCGTAGACTAGCTCCAGTGCTCATTGCTGCTTTGCTAAATGATAGCAACTCACCAGGACACTTCACCAACTCTCCACTCATGCATTTAATTGGTTTTAATGGCCATCAGTTCTTGGCAATTCCTCATTTGCCCTCACACATCTGGCAGGTTCGAGATTATACGGCTGCGGGCCATCATACATGTTGGCTCTTGCCACCGCTTCCTCATCCCAGTCAGTCGCCACAGTTCTAACACTAGGCTGAGGCTACCTTTCCTACACTTCTCCCCAACATGACGTCATCGCCGAATTGCGTAAAAAAACCCCGTTAAAACCAAAAACGTAAAGAACTGGTCTTTAAGACCATTTTTGAGACATTTTAAAAATGATATACATATATTGAGTGATTTATGTACCCATTAATCGACAGTGGTGGTCAACCTGCAACATGGGCTTTAAGCAATTTAATCATCTGTGGAACAGGCAGGACTCGAAAAACTCCAGCCAATCATTTCCAAGACCACCTGGAATCATTGGACAGTAAGTTCTTCAATCAAACGGTCGTCCCACACCCCCCTCCCCCCAGCGCGCGTGACCCCATTCGTGCGCATACTCAAAGCTCGTGACGCATGCGCATCTCGTCAGTAAAGCCGGTTCCATTATTAATAGTAAATCGTCATTACAATCTCTCGCGCATCTGAGTTTTCGCTCGTGCATGATTGCGCGTCCATGTTCTTCGAATGGGTGGAGTCAGAGCCAGCGTTGGAGGAAAGAAGGTAGGACCATTTGAATTGTATATTTTCAAAATCTGCCGGTCGTTTTCAAAATCACATACCCCACCTTTAACTGACCCAAACACGTGCAAAGAAAAACAAACGTGTGTGTTTATCAAGTAGGCTACATTACATTTAAACATGATAAACATGAACTTATTACATCTGGTGATTGCTGCATTTCTGTTGCTAAAGCTATAGATTGGTCCCTTATATTGGCGGTGGTGATGGCGCAGTGGATAAGACACATGCCTTTGGTGTGAGAGACCCGGGTTTGAATCCTCCGTGAGACACCAATGTGTCCCTGAGCAAGACACTTAACCCCTAGTTGCTCCAGAGGCGTGCGACCTCTGACATATATAGCAACTGTAAGTCGCTTTGGATAAAAGCGTCAGCTAAATGAATAAATGTAAATTTTTTGATTTGCTCTACCATCAGCTTCATAAATAATGAGTGTGTGTATCATGTGCATGAAACATGTTGACTCTGAATACTGAACAACAATAAATCCAACAATGAGTACCATTACAGACACACACACACACACACACACACACACACACACACACACACACACACACACACACACACACACACACACACACACACACACACACACAGGGGTCCGTCCAGCAGTTTGTCCTCAGTGAATATTGTGTAAAAAATGTAAATTACTAAAATTTATGTGTAGTGTATTTTATCGTTGTACAAAAGCATCATCACACACACAATCGTACTGCTGTCCTTTCACTCCAATAACTCACTAGTTGTCAACATGTGACCGCAGTGTTGCTTGCGTTGTCAGAGAGAAGAGGGAAGTTGTTGTGTTTCTGCGTCTCTTTAACACCTGTGTGTTTCTATTCTCTACTCGTTCAGCTGAAGAGCAAAAAACCGTCAGTTTCCTCGTTTCACACGCTTTACACGCTTTTCTGTTTTCCCTGCAACTTTTGCATTACTATTAAATCCTCAACACATTTTAATCATACAGCCCTCTCATCAACAACTCATATTGCTCATATCAAATGTTATCTTTTAAGGTTACAGAGTTCACTGTATTGTGAAAGTGTGCTGTAAATAGAAGCTTGTTTCTTTCACAGAATAAACCTATTACACAGCAGCCCGTCCCCAGTTTTCATTCAACCTCTAGCTATGCGGACGGAGGCCTGGCAGGCCATCCCCGGTATATTAGAATGGGTGTTGAACATAATAAAACAAGGCTACAGTTTACTCGCAGACCCCCACGCTTTTCAGCCATGGTCGAGACGACAGTGAGAAGAGGCGTGGCTCACGTCCTTCCACAGAAGTGTCGAAACTGTTAGAGAAGGGAGCTGTGGAAACAGTCCCATTATCCCAAAGCGAGTCGGGCTTTTACAGTCGTTACTTCCTCGTCCCAAAGAAGGATGGCGGTCTCAGACCCATCCTAGATCTCAGACACCTGAACAAAGCGCTTATGACGTAACCATTCAGAATGCTGACAACCAAACAAATCCTTGTGCAAATTCGCCCAGGGTATTGGTTTATCTCAGTGGATCTAATGGATGCTTATTTTCACATCCAGATATCGACCCATCACAGGCCATCAGATTTGCCTTCGAGGGGCAGGCTTACCAGTACACAGTACTACCGTTCTGCCTATCAGTGGCACCTCGTACTTTTACGAAGTGCATGGACACAGCACTTACCCCCCTGAGACATTGGGGAGTGCAAGTGTTGAATTGCCTTGATGATTGGCTGATTATAGCCCAATCAGAGGAACAATTGATAACTCAAAGATCCTGGCTCCTCAGCCATATAGAAAGCCTGGGACTCAGGATCAATGTTTCGAAGAGCACACTATCTCCCAGCCAGAGTATCTCTTTCCTGGGTACAGTGATAGACTCTTTACAAATGAAAGTGCGCCTCCCATCAGAGCGCGCGCTCACTATTCCCAGACGGCTGGTATCAGTCAGGAGTGAGTATGGGTGTGGTTACGAGGAGAAAAGTGATCTCGACAGATGCCTCCAATCTAGGTTGGGAGGCCCTTTACGAGGGCAGGCCTGTCTCTGGCCTATGGTCAGGCCTGGAGAGGCGCCTACATATAAACTGTCTAGAGATGAGAGCAGTTGCTCTATCGCTGAAAGCCTTTCTCCAATACTTAAAAGGCCACCCTGTCCTGGTCCATGGCCAAAAACCTCATCTTGTGGGCTCAGCACAACCTGCACTCCCTAAGGGCGGCGCATGTGCCAGGCATTCTGAACCAGGGTGCGGATATGTTATCCAGAGACAACGTTCCCCCAGGGGAATGGTCACCCACAGACAGTTCAGCTAATATGGAGCATCTTCGCCTCAGAAGACAACGCTCATTGCCGAATATTTTTCTCAAAGAGCAGGCGTTCAGGAAAGAGCATTCCCTCCGGTCCCGATGTTACCACAGGTCATCGAACGGATCAGGGAGAGCAAGTGTGCAGTGCTACTGATAGCACCTCTCTGGAAGACCCCATTATGGTTCTCCGGGCTGGGGGTGAGACATCCTCACGCAGGCAAACTGATTAATCCGTACCGACTTGTGGGCCCTTCATGTATGGTCCCTCAATGGATACCCGGGTGTCTCCCGGAAAGGGTGCTGAAAACGATCACTGAGGCAAGAGTGCCGTCAACTAGAATTCTCTACGCTCAGATATGGGAGGTATTTTCTGGCTGGTGCGCTGCACGGAGCCTAGACCCCTATTCGTGTGAAGTATCGAGTGTACCTGCCTTCTTACAAGGGCTTTTGGATGCGGGTCTTACCCTCTCCATGCTCAAAGTGTATGTGGCGGCCATAACAGCTTCTCACGCTCATGTGTCCAGTCAATCGCTAGGAAGAAACAACCTCGTCGTACACTTCCTTAAAGGGGCAAGGAGGCAGAATCCTCTGCGACCTCCTTCTGTGCCTATCTGCGACCTCTCCATGGTCCTGGAAGCACTGAAATGTGCCCCATTTGAGCCGCTTCGGTGTGCGGACCTGAAGCATCTCTCGTTAAAGACCGCTCTCTTACTGGCGCTCGCCTCAGTCAAGAGAGTGGGCGATTTACAAACACTGTCAATAAGCACTTCCTGCCTTGAGTTTGGGCCTAACGACTCCAGAGTCGTCCTCAAGTCAAGCCAAGGCATGGTTATGTTCCTAAAGTGCTCTCGTCTCCGTCTAGAGCGCAGGTCATTTCACTAGCAGCTCTTTCCTCGCCAGAAGACGAAAGAGACACGAGTTTACTCTGTACTGTCAGGGCTATCGCCGTCCACATTTATCAGATTTTATAATCTGGAAGTTCCCGCTTTGCAAGCGGGGATTCTTTCAGTGTAAGTGCAAGCACAAACCCCCCTAGGCCATAGGACCCTACATATCTGGTCCTGGTTAAACTCGGACTACAGTCCTTATATATATTTATATACATACATTATAAGGATTTGGCCCTATTAGGCCCTTTTCCTTGTATTGCCTATACGAAACTCATCAAATGACCGGTTTCTATTGGGATTCATAAACTTTACTCATCCATTAGCCTCAGGCATCTGCTTCGGGCTACAGTATGGAGCGAAGTTAAGCACACACGGTGTTTTGAAGGGGGTTCCCATAGCGTAAGCTAGCCTTAGCCAATACGAGAGACCTCTCGAAAGGGAACATCTCGGTTACTTATGTAATCTCGGTTCCCTGAGAAGAGGGAACGAGTATTGCGTAACCTGCCGTGCTATTGTGCTTTGATCAGGGGATCGCTTCAGCCGACTTAACCTGATTCCTTTTGGCTGAATGGGCCACCATAAGGGCCTAGGCCACGACCATTCTGGCGGGCTCTGGCGTGCCAGGGCGCGAAGCAGCCTGATTGGTTCCGCGTCTGAGCCGCCTCGACATAGGTTCATGCAGTTGCCGCAGCACAGCCAATAACCGTGTTATCTGCTCATCTGTGTCTGCTGTGCAGCTGCATGGCGTTTTAAAAAATTTTGCTTCAATATTCTCGAGAAAAGGAGTTTTCATATAGCGTAAGCTAGCCTTATGCAATACTCGTTCCCTCTTCTCAGGGAACCGAGGTTACGTAAGTAACCGAGACGATTTTTACGTTTATAACTTGCAGTTCTGATTTTTTTCCTCACAACTCCAAGTTTATAACTTTAAGTTTATAACCAAGTTAATAACTTATTTTTATTCTCAGAACTGTGAGATATAGCCTATAAACTTGGCATTGCGAGAAATAGTTAGAATTGTAAGAGTTAAAATGCTTTTTAATATTTTATTCCGTGGCAGAAACGAGCTTCCACACCCTTTTGCCGCTCATTTGCAGATGTGTTTTAGCATATGTGTTTTTAAAGATGTTTGTTCTCCACAGCTGTTTTCAATGGTGATCTTCGGTTGTATCGTGAATGAGGGCTACATCAACAGACCCGATGAAGTGGAGCAGTTCTGCATCTTTAACCGGAACCAGAGCGCCTGTAGCCTCGCGGTGAGCATGGGCTCGCTGGCCTTCACGAGCTGTGTGCTGTTCCTGGCTTTAGACGCGTGTTTCCCTCGGATCAGCAGCATCAAACACCGCAAGAAAGCCGTGCTGGCAGACCTGGCCACTTCAGGTAAAGAGTCTCACCTGCACTTCATTTAAATCATCATCAGCATTTCAAATTTAGAATTGATTTTAAGGTTTTTTAACTTTTGCATTTACCGATAAAGATATCACGATCTTCCTCTGAAACGGTATTAAAGGGTAAGTTCGGCGTTTTACAAGTAAAGCCCTGTATTAAGATCGTTTCTGATGAAATCGAACGGTTAAGATTAAAATTTGGACACATGCTGCTGTCCCGAGAATTTTAGGTTTTTGTGTTAGCACCCCCCCACCTATACAATGGTTTCATAGGGGCACTGGAACAATCATTCGTATAAACACATTCAACTTTAGTTTACAAAGATGTGAAACTCACCGAGTGGTCTGGGGTGTTCACTGATATGCTCACGCAAAAGATGCTTTCCAACAGGTGTTTTACCATTCATTGTAAAACTGTGGACCTATTTTTCCAACGCCTCACAACCGGACATTCTTCCAAAAACTACGATAAAACCTGTTGGAAAGCATCTTCTGCAGCGATTTTTGCGTGAGCATATCAGTGAACCACTCGGTGAGTTTCACGTCTTTGTAAACAAAAGTTTAATGCGTTTATATGAATGATTGTTCCAAGGCATCTATGAAACCATTGTATAGGTGCGGGGGTGCTAACACAAAAACCTAAAATTCTCGGGACAGCAGCATGTGTCCAAATTTTAATCTTAACTGTTCGATTTCATCAGAAACGATCTTAAAACAGGGCTTTACTTGTAAAACGCCGAACTTACCCTTTAACCGTCCCGATGTCTTGGTTGAGGACTGTGGAACTGTTGATCATCCTTGAAAATTTACCTTTTATCTCAGACATACACTTAAAAAAAAAAAAAAAATCCCTCACATTTACGGTAAAAAAAAAAACGACAGCTGTGGTTGCCCGAAATTTTCTGTACAAAAATACGGTAGCCACATTTTAGGTTTAACTTAAATTTACAGTAAAAAAAAAGGTTTTCATTAACTGATACAATGTTAATTTACCGACCTATTGAAGTACTAATATCTGTTTCGTACCATTGTAATACACTGACAGCCACCAATCACAGTGGAGATGAGAGTCACATGATCATCTCAAGCAGCTTTTACACAAGAACGTTAATACTATTATATAGAAGCTGCACAGTGTCATTCACACAAACACTAATAGTGACACGCATGAAATTTAAAAAATGTACCAGCATCAAATGTAACATAAAACCCTAAGAAAAAACTATGAAGAAACAAGTTATTTCAACAAAAATACATCAAATGTGAAGTGTCACGCAGGGAATTGTGGGAATGTCGATTTACGGGTTTTCACTGAAAATGTAACAATGACTTGTTCTATTTCACTTCCAAAAACTAAATTTAACAGATTTAGATGTTTTATTAATTTCTTTTAATATTGTATTTGCATGTATTCTCTTTTTATTGTCCTCTGTGAAGCATATTGTTTTAAGGTGCTACATATATAAAAGTTTTCTGTGTCGATGTGTCTCTGTTCCAGCGTTCTGGTCCTTCATGTGGTTCGTGGGCTTTTGTTTCTTGGCTAATCAGTGGCAGGCGTCGAAGCCGGAGGACAATCCTCTGCTCGCGGGAGGAGACGCGGCTCGAGCGGCCGTCACGTTCTCCTTCTTCTCCATCTTCAGCTGGGTCTGTACCCGCGCACATCAGACACGCATAAACCAGCTGCGTTTCCACCGCAGGAACTTTCCCCAGATCTGGGACTGGTCATGGCAATGTCAAAACACTGCTTCACGAAGCTTCGAATCCTTTACGAATCTTTCGTTCTGAATCAATGTTTCGAGGCGTGTATCAAACTGCCAGAGTCACGTGATTTCAGTAAATGAGACTTCATTACGCCACAACTAGCCGCGTTTCCACTGTCGGGCCAGAAGCTCTGCAGCGCTTAAAAAGATAAAAGCGACCGTTTTGTTGGCATTTTTGTTGTTTACTTGAACATTTCAAACCTAAGAATTGATGTTTTACCACAGGTTTAAAATAAAAAAGTGCCATGAGTTGAAAAAATATGACGATGGAGGTTCAGGCTTTATTACGCTTAAATTCAGAGGATGAAATCCAGCGGGAACGTCACCGGACTATTTGCTATTCGGTGGAAACGCAGACAGCAACAGGTCTGGGGGAAAAAAAAGTTCCTGGGACAAATTTTCCCGGGTAATTTTCGGTGTAAACGCGGCTAGCGCTCGTTCCCGGAGCGGTTGGTCACTCAGGCGTGTTCTCGTGTGTTTCAGGGAGGCCTTACGCTGTTCTCTTGGGAGAGACTGAAGCGTGTGTGTTTCGAAGAGGAGTACGAGGAGCTCTTCACACACACCAATGAACATGTTGGAGTCGAGCCTCCGCTGTCCTGCTGAAGAATGAATCAGAATCGGTTTACTCAGAATTAGCATTTACACGCTGGATCTTACGGATGCTAATGTGCCACGAAACAACAGCACAACTGCTGAGCAATAAACACATTCTCTCCATAACTCCAACAGGATAATCCGTTCAGATGATTTGGAGATCTTGTGCTGATGTTCATGTGTCGTTACTGTAAAAGCTTGTTCACACCGAGAACGTTAACTATAAACATAACTATATGAGCATCTGCACCAACAAATGATATCGTTCTGATTATTATAAGCGTTGCACATTTGTCGTCTGTCGCTTTAAATGCTCGCCGCGCTTCAGGATGGATTCTGATTGGCTGTCAATGTTTTTATCGTTCATCAGCTGGAAAAGTGATTTCCATTAATATTGTTTCTCTGTGCCGTTATCATTATCGCTGTGAATGTCGCTTCAATGTAGCCGAAATTTGCTGTGACTGACTCCATAACCTGTCCATAAACAATCAGTGTACAGTTCTGAGAACATATTTTAACATCATACGTATTTATATTCTGTATCTTTTTTAATAAAATCATAAAATTCTATGCAAGGCATCGGGCGTTTCGATCACGCGAAAACGTTTAGGTGACTCACATCGAGCCTCTGATGCTTTGCAGAAAATTAAACCATATACAGCACAATAACAAATTTATAGATCAAATAAAATGTTACAATTTTACCGAAGACATGCACCATTTTGACGGAGGCAAAATGATGATAAATAACTAAATCACTGGGTTGTTACGTCTGGCCCAGGATCTGGGTAACACAAAAACTACCCAAACATTGGGTTGTTACGTGTGACCCAGGAACTGGGTTACACAAAAACTATCCAAACACTGGGTTGTTACGTCTGACGCAGGATCTGGGTTACACAAAAACTACCCAAACACTGGGTTATACAAAAACTACCCAAACCCTGGGTTGTTACGTCTGACCCAGTATCTGGGTAACACAAAAACTATCCAAACATTGGGTTGTTACGTCTGACCCAGGAACTGGGTTACACAAAAACAATCCAAACACTGGGTTGTTACGTCTGACACAGGATCTGGGTTACACAAAAACTACCCAAACACTGGGTTACACAAAAACTACCCAAACCATGGGTTGTTACGTCTGACCCAGGATCTGGGTTACACAAAAACTATCCAAACATTGGGTTGTTACGTCTGACCCAGGAACTGGGTTACACAAAAACTATCCAGACACTGGGTTGTTACGTCTGACGCAGGATCTGGGTTACACAAAAACTATCCAAACACTGGGTTACACAAAAACTACCCAAACCCTGGGTTGTTACGTCTGACGCAGGATCTGGGTTACACAAAAACTACCCAAACACTAGGTTACACAAAAACTACCCAAACCCTGGGTTGTTACGTCTGACCCAGGATCTGGGTAACACAAAAACTACCCAAACACTGAAAAAATTATGCAAAAAAATTACCCAAAATTTCCCAGGATTTGGGTAGAAAAAATAACCCAAGATTTTTTGGAGAGTATCTTTATAGTTATAGTCCTTGGTGTGAACAGGCCCTAACTCAAACTTCATTTTCTGTTTTCTCACTAATCAAACTGAATATTATCTTTCTTTTTTTCCCTCATATCATATTTTCCTCATCCTTCCCCAAATTGTCTTTTTATTTTATTTTATTTTTTTACGTTGAATGTAACCCGAATCCATCAATTGCATGTCAAAACACCCGTCCTGCAGGCCGTCCTGGCGTTTCAGTGGTATAAACTGTGAGCGGACTCAGCGCAGACCCGAGTCTGGACGAGGCTGGTGAGCCTGACAGCGAGAGTCCAGCGGGTCAGAGCGGTACCAGCACCAGCGGCAGGAGTACCGACCCGAGCCTGTACGTGACCGGGGAGCCTGACAGCGAGAGTCCAGCGGGTCAGAGCGGTACCAGCAGCAGCGGCAGGAGTACCGACCCGAGCCTGGACGAGGCCAGCGAGCCCGACAGCTCCAGCGAGAGTCCAGCGGATCAGAGGGGTACCAGCACCAGCGGCAGGAGTACCGACCCGAGCCTGTACGTGACCGGGGAGCCTGACAGCGAGAGTCCAGCGGGTCAGAGCGGTACCAGCAGCAGCGGCAGGAGTACCGACCCGAGCCTGGACGAGGCCAGCGAGCCCGACAGCTCCAGCGAGAGTCCAGCGGGTCAGAGCAGTACCAGCACCAGCGGCAGGAGTACCGACCCGAGCCTGTACGTGACCGGGGAGCCTGACAGCGAGAGTCCAGCGGGTCAGAGCGGTACCAGCACCAGCGGCAGGAGTACCGACCCGAGCCTGTACGTGACCGGGGAGCCTGACAGCGAGAGTCCAGCGGGTCAGAGGGGTACCAGCACCAGCGGCAGGAGTACCGACCCGAGTGTGGACGAGGCCAGCGAGCCCAACAGCTCCAGCGAGAGTCAAGCGGGTCAGAGCGGTACCAGCACCAGCGGCAGGAGTACCGACCCGAGTCTGGACGAGGCCGGCGAGCCCGACAGTGAGAGTCCAGCGGATCAGAGGGGTACCAGCACCAGCGGCAGGAGTACCGACCCGAGTCTGGACGAGGCCGGCGAGCCCGACAGTGAGAGTCCAGCGGATCAGAGGGGTACCAGCACCAGCGGCAGGAGTACCGACCCGAGCCTGTACGTGACCGGGGAGCCTGACAGTGAGAGTCCAGCGGGTCAGAGCGGTACCATCAACAGCAGCAGGAGTACCGGCCCGAGTCTGGACGAGGCCGGCGAGCCCGACAGTGAGAGTCCAGCGGATCAGAGCGGTACCAGCACCAGCGGCAGGAGTACCGACCCGAGCCTGTACGTGACCGGGGAGCCTGACAGCGAGAGTCCAGCGGGTCAGAGGGGTACCAGCACCAGCGGCAGGAGTACCGACCCGAGTGTGGACGAGGCCAGCGAGCCCAACAGCTCCAGCGAGAGTCAAGCGGGTCAGAGCGGTACCAGCACCAGCGGCAGGAGTACCGACCCGAGTCTGGACGAGGCCGGCGAGCCCGACAGTGAGAGTCCAGCGGATCAGAGGGGTACCAGCACCAGCGGCAGGAGTACCGACCCGAGCCTGTACGTGACCGGGGAGCCTGACAGTGAGAGTCCAGCGGGTCAGAGCGGTACCATCAACAGCAGCAGGAGTACCGGCCCGAGTCTGGACGAGGCCGGCGAGCCCGACAGTGAGAGTCCAGCGGATCAGAGGGGTACCATCAACAGCAGCAGGAGTACCAGCCCGAGTCTGGACAAGGCCAGCGAGCCCGACAGCGAGAGTCTAGCGGGTCAGAGGGGTACCAGCACCAGCGGCAGGAGTACCGACCCGAGTGTGGACGAGGCCAGCGAGCCCGACAGCTCCAGCGAGAGTCCAGCGGGTCAGAGCGGTACCAGCACCAGCGGCAGTAGTACCGACCCGAGTCTGGACGAGGCCGGCGAGCCCGACAGCTCCAGCGAGAGTCCAGCGGGTCATTTTGTTGGAGTTTAGTTGGACTTGGACAAAACTGTTTCAAAAATAGTTATGATGCCTGCTGCCTTTGGGCTCAGTGATGTTGCATTAAAATGACATGTATATGACATGTTATGTTACATTGTGATGTAATGGTGTTTTCTGGAAAAATATTTTTTATCAGGTAAAAGGCAGAATACCCATGTTTTTTATTAAGTTAGACAGACATTATATAACAGTTTCAGGTTATGTTTTGGTAACATGTCCCACACAAACTTATAATCGTCCCACATTTGGTTGATGGTGACGTCACTCTATTCACACGGGCTGAAAAACACGAGGGATCGATGACGTCAGCGAGAAAGGAAAGTTGTTTCAATGGTGGAGCAAGTAATTGCATTTTCATTAAATCATGAGGAACATTTTTTTTTCTTTTGAATTTAGATTGTCGCTGATGAATCATTTATAATAGCCTAAGTAAAGGAATATGTAGGGTACTAAGGAAGTACATCGAGTCCGTTTTGACTGTTGTTTTCGTTATATTTTATGATATTCTCCAGTGTCTTTGTGTGTGACAATAAACCGCTTCAACAAATGTCTAAAAACGTCCCTGTTGTGATGCTGAAAGGTGTTCAGGTGATGTTTGAAGAATAAACACTCATATCTTTGTGAAGCGTGTTTTGAATGGATGTTCAAGTATTTTCAACATGACGTCACCTGCGTTTGTGAATCCCGCAGTCAATAAATAAATGAAAAAAAACCCCACCCAATTCGGCGGGAAAACCGCGGATTTGGCAACACAATGCTGTATGTAAAACTACTATTTAATATATACATCTAAATAAATGTTCATGCATAATAATACAAATATTTATGTTTATGGCATTAAAATGGCCCGTGAAACCAAACTGAATCATTTGCCACAAAAAAATGCTTTTTTAAATCATAACTATTGGAGTTATGAATTATGTGATAAAAGGGTTATAATTATGACATGAAAAAGTAAAAATTATGACAAACTAGTTCCAAACCATATAACATGGCTACTATTACTATTTTTTACCACATCTTTCTAGTAGACTGTGCAGTTTTGAATTCAGCACGTCCTTTTTATGAGAAAATTTGATATTACATCATTGTAAGTCATAATTATGAGATGAAATGTTGAAATTACGACTTAAAAAGTCATAATTATGAAATAAAGTGACACGAAACGTCGCAATTATGACATAGAAAGCCCTAATTGTTACTTTATCTCCATGTTTCGATTTTTTATTGAATAATTATGTCTTAGTGTTTCGTATAATTATGACTTTTTGTCACAATTTTGACTTTTTATATTATAACTATAAACAAAATGATGACTAAGTGTGATCATTTGCATTTTTTCGTGATAATTTCGACTTTTTATCTCACAAATGACTAGGCCTATGTCATGATTTAGACTTTTTATGTCATAAGTATGATTTACCAAGCATGATTCATTTTTCTTATGTGGCGTAAATGATCTTCCAAAAGAAAAGAAAGGAACCGGACTGATCTCTAAGTCATGTAGCTGTTGTAATGCTGAGTCGCGCATGCGCACATATGAGCTGTAGATCTGACGCACACTCACTTCCGGTCAACATGGCGGCGCAGCGCAGGAGTCTGATGCAAAGCGTAAGAAAGTCCTTTTCTCCAACCATCAACACTCATTATTACTCGTTTACTGTCGGATAGTCTATAGATTTAACACACACGCATATTAAAGTGCCATAAGTGAATTAATATTGAGTCTTAGTGCTTATTCAGCGTGTTGAGCTTCGACAGTCTACAGTAACTTAACGTTACATCTCTGTCTTTACTGCATTAACTTAATTCCGCTGTTTACTCTTTTCAATGGACTGAAGTATTACTTTATCATGTAATATTACACACTCTCGCACAATAACTGACAGTTGCTGGACCTACATCAATGTTTACAAAAGAAAAGAAAAGCTAGTGAAGACATTTTTATATAAAATCTTGCCTGAAAGTCTAAAACGGTTTTAAAAATGATCGACGGTAATGTAGGTTAGCCTTATGGATGAAGTTCATGTTCTTGTTTTTCTGCACAAATATCTAATCATTCTTTAAACAGTATACTTTTACTGCAGATAATAAATCATGTTTTCTGAAAAGTGAAGTGAGTTTGTGCTTAAAATATGAACAAATATGTGATGTCAGTGTCAAAATCACCTCGTTTTCCCTTTGAATTAAATTAATCTTTCTGAGTCCACTAGTAGATATTGTTATAGTTAAAGGCACACTGTGTAATTCATGTTAGCAACATGTTAATTCATGCTAGTAGCAACCTGTTAAAACATGCTAAAACATGTTAATTGATGCTAGCAATGTCTTTCTGTCTCTTTCCACTTCACTAAATTAAAGCTTATAAAACTTTCATACGGCTTTGTCGAGCCAACACAGTTTGTTCCAACGAACGTCACTCATCTAGTTTTATTCATAAACCGCTTCATTTTTGTACATTTTCAGAAAATAAAATCCTAGTAGATTTATCTTGATTTAAGAATGTTTAGATATTATATTTAAATATATAGTTATTATTATAAGGTGTCATTGTTACAGCATAATGTACACAAATAGGTGCTGAGTAATATCAATTAACAACATGAACTTAATATATGGCTAGATTCTTGTAATCGTGCATAATTTACTATTAATACTATAGTAAGAATAAAAAGGATCCTGTGAAATAAAGAGGAAAACGCTAGGAATACAACGATATGAAAATGTTATATTCTTTATATTTATATTTTTATACCCATTAATTCTTTATTTTGAAGCCGATAACTGATATATTATTAGCCGATAAATCTAAATACAAAATTTTCTGTATTTTTGAGAGCCTGATTACAAAAACAAAAGTCTCACCATTAAAATCAATATCCCAAGCACACAATTATAATGTTTTCATGATAAGTTTATGTAGCCGATATGACGCTGTACATGTTGCACTGAACCGTATTTTCATTTTTGAAGGGATTCAAACCCATCATGTTGAACAGTGCGCATCTGAAGAGTCTCAGCTGAAGGAAATAATACTTTATTTATCGGCTTTAATATATCAGCCAAATTTTCTTATCAGGCCGATCACGATAACATTAAAAATGATTAAATAACGTCTGATATGGTGACCGATATATCGGTGAGGAAGAGCATTTAGTGTTGGTGTGATTGATGGATCAGATGTGTGTGTTCTGTGATGATCCGATGTGTGTGTTCTGTGATGTGTGTGTTCTGTGATGTGTGTGTTCTGTGATGTATGTGTTCTTTGATGTGTGTGTTCTGTGATGATCCGATGTGTGTGTTCTGTGATGATCAGATGTGTGTGTTCTTTGATGTGTGTGTTCTGTGATGTGTGTGTTCTGTGATGTGTGTGTTCTGTGATGTGTGTGTTCTGTGATGTGTGTGTTCTGTGATGATCAGATGTGTGTGTTCTGTGATGTGTGTGTCCTGTGATGTGTGTGTTCTGTGATGTGTGTGTTCTGTGATGATCAGATGTGTGTGTTCTGTGATGTGTGTGTTCTGTGATGATCAGATGTGTGTGTTCTGTGATGATCAGATGTGTGTGTTCTGTGATGTGTGTGTTCTGTGATGATCAGATGTGTGTGTTCTGTGATGTGTGTGTTCTGTGATTGCAGCATCAGAGCTGGACTGATGATCTTCCGCTCTGTCAGCTGTGTGGCGTCGGATCGGCCCCGAACTGCACATACGGGCCGGACGGGAAGGGGACCCAGAGCCACCCGAACGAAGACGGACACTTACGCTTCAGGTGAACTCGTGCTCTTCGGGAAATTTACATTTGTTGTTTTTTTAGAATTTCTTTCTTCATCGGAATGGTACGTAAATTGGTAAAGGTTTTGGCACTTGCTGTGTGAACACACACACACACACACACACACACACAATCATGCACAAGATTCGAAAAGGTTAAATGGTCTTGATAAACAGTCACACTTGTATTGTTCAGGGTGAAAAGTGAACACATAGTAAAATAATGTGAGACGAGTTTCCTCTAGTGGAAGCGTTCGGTACTGCAGCCGAACACACTCTCACTGAACGCTCGTTTACTGACATATCAGCCTCAGATTCTCAACACAACTTGTTTAGATTTATGGCTTTGATTGTCTCACAGTTTTAGAGTAAAACATGTTTTTGAAAATATATAGGCCTATTTCATATAAAAATTTAAAATAGTATTTTTTGCTAATTTTTCATAACAATAAATGTAAAATTCTGTAACCTTTTCACTTCAGCAATAATCTGCTAAATGTCGTGTTTGAAAAGAGATCGAACTTCAGTCTGTCGCTCTAAAGCGTTCAAGATTTACGACAGTTACTGTTGGAAATGTAATTTTTCAGGGCTATGCTCAAAAAGTGAATAAATGGATTATAAATACAGCGTAAATATAATTCAGTACCATAAAATACAAAATATTAAATAAAAACATTGTCAAAATAAAATATAGTACATTCATTTAATTGAAAAAAATAAATAAATCTCGGTTATATTTGAGCGTTACGTGAAGAGCACCAGAGGGGCGGAGTCAAGCTCAGTGTGAACTGATGTCACGTCCTGTTTCCTCCTCAGCACGGAGTTCTGCTTCCTGTACGGGGTGTTTAACGGGTACGACGGCAGTCGCGTGTCCAGTTTCGTGTCTCAGTGTCTGACGGCCGAGCTCCTGCTGGGTCAGCTGACTGGCGATCACACTGACTCGGACCTGCGCAGAATCCTCTCACAGGTACCAGATCCGTCCTCAGTTCTGGAGTCGTCATGAAAGGGAAGTTGTGCTGGTCTTTTCTCCTCTATTGTGTCGTATATCGAGAGAAACGCTTCAGGAACAAGAACAGATGTGGGCGGGGCTTGATTGTGTCTGTGGGGAATTGATTGGATGGTTGTGGTTTGCTATTGGCTGATCTCATGTGAGTGACAGGTTATAGCCCCGCCCAGGTTTTGTATTACAATGCTTGAATTTGACTTTGTAATGTAAGTCCTGGAAAACCCTTGAGAAGACACATATTTATGAAAAGATACTTGAAAAGCGCTTGAATTATTGAAAGACAATATATGTAAAATTCGTGTTTAATTTGATCGATAAAGCAATCTTTTCACACATAATGAAGCTGTCACATGACTATGAGTGTGATATTGCTCATAAATATCAGAGTATATGATACAGCTTTCATTCTTCAGGTCAATCATATATTCATGGGAGAAATCAAGCAGTTTGAATAAGGAAAGCGATATCTTTGTCATAGTAATCTTTCAGTGGTTAAAGTTTTCACAGTCATTGCATCCGCTGCTCTTTATTTGTACCATGTTGTTTTATTGGTTTATGTTTGTTCATATATTTAACTTTTTTTTACATTTTAAAGGTACTATAGATATTGTTTGATAAGTGAGATCTCTGATTGGAAATCCTTGAAAACCAAAAAAGTAGTGCTTGAAAGTCCTTGAATTTCATTTTACAAACCCATCCTTTTTGTTTTATTAGTTTATTTTTATTTATCTATTAACCGTTTTTAGAATTGTCACGGGACGGGGAATCAAAGACGGCAGGCCGAGATGAGGGATCCAAATGCGGGGAGATTTTAATGAAAATAAGCATAACATGACTATCATAACATAAGTCAGGAACAAAATAACTGAGAAAAACAAAGAAATCACGGGGAACTGGAGACATGCATTTAAACAGAGGTAAACGAGCGTAACCAGGGAAAACGACACACCCGGGGCCTGTACCATGATGGTAGTTCAACAAACTCGGGGTTACAGGATTAGTTTAGAGTTGATAAAACCAAACCAATCCAACCAGGCTTTGATCCTGAGTTTAGGAGTTTAAGTGTGACATCAGTAGCGACCGGCCAATCACACGTTGAGAAAGAGTGAAACTGAGATTAATTTCTCGCGAGAGAAGCAGCGCAATTCACTTATTAAATAAAAGTATTAAAACAGTAAGAATTTAAACAAATTTACACAGCAAGAAGAAAACAGCTGTCTATGAAAGAGGACAACTAAAAGAAAAGGTCTCGCTATTGTATATCAGTGCAAGTAAAAGTTGTGAAGTTATTTTATACAGCTGATAAAGGTATAGAGAGAATTGAACATTTAAGCCCTTAACTGTCACCCCCCCCCCCCCCCTTTTGATAATTGACATTAAAATGCACTATACAAACTTAAATGGTTGTAATTCAAGTTTGGTCTTGTTTTAAAGAAAACAATCACATGTGAGTGACAGGTTATGAAAGCACTTCAATAAATTAAAAGAATATTTATATATATTATCAAGAATGCTTTGGAATACAGACCTAAGTTCGGCCTTGTTTTAAAGAAAACAATCAGCAGATTATTACTGAAGTGAAAGCACTTCAATAAATTAAAGTATGAAAAAGTTATTTAAGTTATAATTTACAGTAAATCAAATATACTTTATTAATATATATTTTTTTAATATAAAATAAATATTTTACAAAATATTTTTTACTGTAAAATTACTATAAAATGAAAGCTATATATCTAACCAAGTTGTGTTCCAAATTTGAAGTTGATATCACAAAAATTGAAGTTCCCATGAGATTTTGTTTAGGCGTAATACCTCAAATAGCCACCGGGTGCCATTGCATTCCATTGAATTTAATTGTATGCAATCTGCCATAACAAATTCATAAATTTCTATCCAAATATCACTTCTGTCACTAAATATGGAACCTTGAGACTCAGACCTTTCTGACAATATGTGTTTTTTCAATATTAGAAAAGGTTTTGATAATAAATTATGAAAGATGATGCCCAAAAGGGGAGGGGCCTAATAAAAAAATACCGTTTCTATGGTAACGCAACATCCAATTTCAAAACGGTTTTCACATGATGAATTCTGAGTTCGTAAGCTTTCAAATGATACCTAATTTATGATAACTACTAAAATATGTGATATAATAATAATAAAAAAAATATTTATATATATAATATATATTATAATTTTTAGAGGACTTCTTACTTTACTTTTTAAAATATAATTTTATCTTTTTTTATTGACAAATACTAGGTTATGTTTTATTATGAACTTTTAGCATTAAAAACCAAAGTTTCAATTATTAAAAGTGTGTGCGTCGACTTTTTGTGATAAAGGTCCGAAACTCCTGTAATGACGTCGATTTTTTGAGGCGCACTCTTGTCATAAATTCATATATTACTGTTCAAACATAATTTGTAAGAAAAAAACAGCGCTAAAATATCTGTTTAGGAGTCTTATGCTACGTTCACACCGGACGCGAATAGCGCGTCAAATTCGCGCCTACCGCGTCTAGTTATACGCTTGACCACTTTGAATCCATTCCCGCGTCAAGAGCGAAATTGACGCGCGTCAATTTCGCTTCAAACTTTAGTTTTTTTATGCGCGTCAATTTCGCTCTTGACGCGCGAATGGATTCAAAGTGGTCACAATCGAAACCCGTTGGCGGCCATCTTTTTTATGTTGAACGAGCATTCACCGAGAGAGTAGCGGAGTAGCGGCGTAGGGGTAATCGTCGCCGTATTTGTGTCCACCTGACCTTCGACCCAGTGTGGCGAGTTTCACCATTTGCTCGCTCCAGGAGCTGCGCCTGGATGACGGCGGCTTTCAGCGGTACTTCCGCCTGTCCCGCGCCCAGCTTGATGACCTGTTGTCCCGCATCGGAGCGAGGATCACCCTCGCCCTCATCACCCTAATCTGTCATTTATTTTTGTTTTGATGATGGAGCCAGCCTCCAACAGTGATTAATCTGTCCTGTGATTTTTTTCTCTCTCACACACAACACTGTCCAGACATGAACTTATAATGCAGTATGTTTGTCTTCACATTATAATAATATTTAATATAATCTAGATATGGAATAAATAGCATTCAATACAAAATGAATGTCTATATATTGAAATCAAGTTTTATGTGATAAAATAGTTGCTTTGTTGTGCATTAGAACCATTACAAAATAATGTATTGAAGCATCCAGATACTTCACCACGTGACAGCAGCAAGCAGCTAGGCTCCTGATTGGTTAAAGAGTTGAGCCTGTGGTTAGATTGAGGAAAACATTTTTACGTGTGTGTGTGTGTGTGTGTGTGTGTGTGTGTGTGTGTGTGTGTGTGTGTGTGTGTGTGTGTGTGTGTGTGTGTGTGTGTGTGTGTGTGCGTGCTGCTGCTGCTGCTGCTAGCTGGATGATCGAAGCACTTAATTCACTGGAGTAACACATACTTGGTTATTTTAAGGCAATCAATCAGTTTACATGGTTTTAACAGGTAAATCAAGTTTTACCATATTTGACCCAAACATGTGTTAAAGCAACCCAGGCATTTTTAGAGTGTGTGCACATGATTCACACGGGCAGTTTAACACTGATAGTTGTCTTGACAAGCACCAAATCAGTGTAGAGCAAGTATCCAGATTAGGAGCTGTCCCTGAAACTCCTTGAATGTCGTTTTACAGTAAAACGAGGCCAAGCATTAGCATATTTAGCAATAGCATTAATATTTATTTCTCAGTCATATGACCAGTGTCTCCTAAACTCTCAGGCGTTCGATGTTGTAGAGAAGAGCTACTTTGAGACGATCGACGACGCTCTCGCTGAGAAGGCTAATCTACAGACACAGCTTCCCGAGGTGAGGACACACACACACACGACAAACACATCATATGATATTAATTTTTAATATACCGCAATCCCTTGTGTGTTGCGTAAACAGCGCTGGGAACGCGGTGCGACACTGTTTGAGAGGGTCTTTTCTCTGTGATGCTCAGATGTGTGTGTTACTGTGACGGTGAAGATGGGAGAGGTTAAACTATCATTAATAACTGGCAAATTATATTGCAGTGTTTCCCACACATTAGTTCACAATATCAGCACTTCCCGCCACTAATAGATTTTCCAAACTGCTTTTACATCGTTGAATAAACATGTAAACAAGTCAAAAGCGGTGCGTGTGTTTTGTATGAATGTGTGTGAAGGGAACGGACGGTCTGTAGATAAGTGTCGATGTTATTTTCATTTAAAGCTGAAGTAGGGAGTTTTGAGAAAATGTTGACTTAGCCTGAAAATTTGAACAAGCACAACTTACAGGTCCAACCCCCTTGCTCTCTGCTGCGCTACAGCCCTCCCTCCACAGCTCCTCCCCCACAGCTCCTCCCTCCACAGCTCCTCCCCCACAGCTCCTCCCTCCACAGCTCCTCCCCCACAGCTCCTCCCTCACAGCTCCTCCCTCCACAGCTCCTCCCCCACAGCTCCTCCCGCACAGCTCCTCCCTCCACAGCTCCTCCCCCACAGCTCCTCCCTCCACAGCTCCTCCCCCACAGCTCCTCCCTCACAGCTCCTCCCTCCACAGCTCCTCCCCCACAGCTCCTCCTGCACAGCTCCTCCCTCACAGCTCCTCCTGCACAGCTCCTCCCTCCACAGCTCCTCCCTCCACAGCTCCTCCCCCACAGCTCCTCCCTCCACAGCTCCTCCCCCACAGCTCCTCCCTCCACAGCTCCTCCCTCACAGCTCCTCCCTCCACAGCTCCTCCCCCACAGCTCCTCCTGCACAGCTCCTCCCTCACAGCTCCTCCTGCACAGCTCCTCCCTCCACAGCTCCTCCCTCCACAGCTCCTCCCCCACAGCTCCTCCCTCCACAGCTCCTCCCTCACAGCTCCTCCCTCCACAGCTCCTCCCCCACAGCTCCTCGTGCACAGCTCCTCCCTCACAGCTCCTCCTGCACAGCTCCTCCCTCCACAGCTCCTCCCTCCACAGCTCCTCCCCCACAGCTCCTCCCTCCACAGCTCCTCCCCCACAGCTCCTCCTGCACAGCTCCTCCCTCCACAGCTCCTCCCTCCACAGCTCCTCCCTCCACAGCTCCTCCCCCACAGCTCCTCCCTCCACAGCTCCTCCCCCACAGCTCCTCCTGCACAGCTCCTCCCTCCACAGCTCCTCCCTCCACAGCTCCTCCCTCCACAGCTCCTCCCTCCACAGCTCCTCCCTCCACAGCTCCTCCCCCACAGCTCCTCCTGCACAGCTCCTCCCTCCACAGCTCCTCCCTCCACAGCTCCTCCCCCACAGCTCCTCCCTCCACAGCTCCTCCCTCACAGCTCCTCCCTCACACCCCTCCCTCCACAGCTCCTCCCCCACAGCTCCTCCCTCCACAGCTCCTCCCCCACAGCTCCTCCCTCCACAGCTCCTCCCCCACAGCTCCTCCCTCCACAGCTCCTCCCCCACAGCTCCTCCCTCACAGCTCCTCCCTCACAGCCCTCCCTCCACAGCCCTCCCTCCACAGCCCTCCCTCCACAGCTCCTCCCCCACAGCTCCTCCCGCACAGCTCCTCCCTCCACAGCTCCTCCCCCACAGCTCCTCCCTCCACAGCTCCTCCCTCCACAGCTCCTCCCCCACAGCTCCTCCCTCCACAGCTCCTCCCCCACAGCTCCTCCCTCCACAGCTCCTCCCTCCAAAGCTCCTCCCCCACAGCTCCTCCCTCCACAGCTCCTCCCCCACAGCTCCTCCCTCACAGCTCCTCCTTCACAGCTCCTCCCTCCACAGCTCCTCCCTCCACAGCTCCTCCCCCACAGCTCCTCCCCCACAGCTCCTCCCTCCACAGCTCCTCCCGCACAGCTCCTCCCGCACAGCTCCACCCTCCACAGCTCCTCCCCCACAGCTCCTCCCCCACAGCTCCTC
>NW_027508982.1:97500-100000 GCF_051911475.1 Siphateles boraxobius
TGCAAGAGGAAGATATTCTGGTGCTCTTCGCGAATCGGTCAAAAATTACCGAAATTATTTTTTTTATTTCGATGAAATTAATGTACTATATTTTAGTTCGATAATGTTTTTTTATTGAATATTTTGTATTTTTAGGGGATTTTATGGTACTAAATTATATTGACACTGTATTTAAAATCCATTTATTCACTTTTTGAGCATAAACCTGTAAATTAAATTTCCATCTGTAACCGTCGTAAATCTTGAATGCTTTAAAACAGAGACTGAAGTTTGATCTTTTTTTAAAGGCGACACGAAGCAGATTTGCTGAAGTGAAAAAGTAAAAAAAACTAAATTTACAGAATTTGACTTTTATTGTTATTAAGAATGCACAAAAATAATATTTTAAATCTGATATGAAATATATAGTTTGAAAAACACATTTTACTCTAAAACTGCAAGAAAATCAAAGCCATAAATCTAAACAAGTTGTGTTGAGAATCTGAGGTTGATATGTCAGTAAACGAGCGTTCAGTGAGAGTGTGTTCGGCTGCAGTACCGAACGCTTCCACTAGAGGAAACTCGTCTCACATTCATTTACTATGCGTTCACTTTTCACCGCGAGACTGTGTTTATCAGGACCATTTAACCTTTTCAAATGATGTCCATGATTTTGTTTTTTTGTGTTAGTTGTTGTTCACACAGCAAGTGCCAAAACCTTTACTAAGTTACGTACCATTCCGACCAAGTAAAAAATAAAAAACGTAAATATTTTGATCTAAACGATTTGCACCGATTAATCATATTCCATTGTCCATTTTGATGTCATGATGACTTTAAATTAGAGCTACCGAACTGAACTCTGTTTCTGAGGCTCCAAAAACAGCAGCATAGATGTGATATCCTGAACTACATTTCCCATGATGCCCTGCCAGGAGGTGGTTGCCATGGTAGCCGCAGAGTTGGCCCAGCAGGGCAGCCTGGAGGCGGCGGCTCAGTCGGTGGTGGAGCGAGTCAAGCGCCTTCATCATGACGTGTACGTGAGCGGCAGACAGAGAGCAACACACTGCGCCAAACATGAGGACATGACTTTACTGATCCGAGTCATCAACGACACACTCGTGGACGGGTCTCTCACGCCCACACAAGGTGAACACACACCACTGTTACACCTTATTATCCTTTAGCTAACGCTACTGAAACATTTCTGTTATTATCCTTTAGCTAAGACTATTAAATAATTTCTGTTATTTGAAATAGAGCTGAAATTTGACAAAATTCACAACCAGTCAAAAGTTTTGGATCAGTAAGAATTTATTTTTTTAACAGAAGTCTCTTCTGCTCACCGAACCTGCATTTATTTGATCAAAAATACAGTAAAACAGTGAAATAATATTATAATGTAAATCAGCTGTTTTCTATGTGAATATATAGTAAAGTGTAATTTATTCCTGTGATCAAAGCTGAATTTTCAGCATCATTACTCCAGTCTTCAGTGTCACATGATCCTTCAGAAATCACTATAATATGATGATCTGATATTATTTATTATTTTTATTTCAGGATGGATTTTTTGATGAAAAGAAAGTTCAAAAGAACAGCATTTATCTGAAAAAGAAGGCTTTTGTGGTAATAAACCATCATATTATAGTGATTTCTGAAGGATCATGTGACACTGAAGACTGGAGTAATGAAAAGCTTTCATCACAGGAATAAATTACACTTTAAAATATATTTTAAATAGGAAACAGTTATTTTAAATTGTCATTATATTTAACAATATTACTGTTTTTTTAGTTATTGTATTTTTTATCAAATAAATTCAACCTTGGTGAGCAGAAGAGACTTCTTTTAAAAACATATAAAATCTTTCCGATCCAAACCTTTTGACTGGAAGTTTATAAATAGTTGAAAATAAGTAATTTTGTAGTCTTTCACAATTAGGATGCAGAGTGTGTGTTTATGAGTCTTACATCCCCACACACTGACTCTGGGCGGTGTGTGTGTGTGTGTGTGTGCAGGCGGCCGGATCTACCCCGTGTCGGTGCCGTACTCGAACCATCAGAGCACCAGTAAGACCAGCGTCACACTGTCTCTGGTCATGCCGGCGCAGGGAACACTGACCAACGGCTCCAACACAGCGTCCACACTGGAGGGAGACACACCCACCGCTGGGTAACACACACACACACACCGCTGGGTAACACACACACACACACACACCCCGCTGGGTAACACACACACACACACCGCTGGGTAACACACACACACCCACCGCTGGGTAACACACACACACACCGCTGGGTAACACACACACACCCACCGCTGGGTAACACACACACACACACCGCTGGGTAACACACACACACACACACCGCTGGGTAACACACACACACACACACCGCTGGGTAACACACACACACACACCGCTGGGTAACACACACACACACACCGCTGGGTAACACACACACACACACCGCTGGGTAACACACACACACACCGCTGGGTAACACACACACAC
>NW_027508983.1:0-47676 GCF_051911475.1 Siphateles boraxobius
TCTTTTCCCTCCTCTTGTGCTTGTCTGGTGAGTGTGTTAACATCATGGAGACTCTGGCCGTCACACACCGTTATTTTCATGCTGGACCAGAAATCTGATCCTTTTGTTACTGGAAAAGTGACCCTCATCATTTCTGCTAGACTTTTAACATGTTTAAGGAAAACGAGGATTTTGGGTGGGTGCGTGAAAAACTCTTATTCGCTCCGTTACTTTTTATTATTTGGCCTAAAACAAATGGTGGCATTGAAATATAATTTTGTTTAGGGGTTGGAAATAGGCGGCACATATTTCTAATTTAACATATTGTTTAACCAAACATGTTAAATTAGAATTTATATTTCAATATTTTTAATTAAAATTTAAATATTATGGCAAGAAATAGATTTTTTAATCATTTCATGTGACATGACACACATATTTCTAATTTAACATTTTTTAGCATGTATAAGTTAATATATATAAAACAGTTTTATTTAAAATCTAAATATTAATTATTGCAATTTTTATCCTTAACTATATGAACAACCATTAAGTAATCTACAGCAAAGGCACAAATTTCAAATTTAAGTAGCATGTATTATCTAATATTTTATAATTTTTAATTAAAATGTTAATTATTGCAAAAATGACATTTTTGTATGTATGTAAAATTAAAAATATAAATTTAAAATAATTAAAATAACTTTAAATTTAATTAAGCAAGTAATCTTGAGGCACATATTTCTGATCTAATATTTTTATTAGCAATATTAACTCAAATCTAAATATTAATCACTGATTTAAAAAAAATCTGATCTAAAGCTTTAACTGCTTTAAGTAACGACATTGATTTAAGTTTCATGATCTTACAGTCCTCATTTGGAAGAACTGTTTTGACATGGCAGAAAACAGCACAGAAGTGAGTGAGACGTTAAAGAATTAACTCTCTCGCTGATTAAGTAGTTGAGTTATTTAAAGTATTTGAGTAATTGAGACCGATAAGCATTATAAGATGTCGTTCACAGCTCCAGTTAATAGTGCGCAGCTGCAGTGTGTTTGCAGGACCAGTATAAGAGCAGCTCTGACAGAGATCTCTCTAGCGGCCCACGAGGGAACCCACGAGTGTCAAACAAACTCTATATGATTCTGCTTTAAAAGCATTATATTCTCCTGAAAACTTCCCTCCTATGGAAAGCTGACCTAATCAGTCCCTGCTGTCATATACAGTAAAATACTGACACAGGAAGATTATGTGGTAATGAATTATCTAAGAATATCGTGTGTGTGTGTGTGTGTGTGTGTGTGTGTGTGTGTGTCTAACACATTTTGGTTTTGGATCAACTATTAAAAAAATAATTAAGTGAGATTCATCTTTCTTTTTACACAAGCAACATACACATCTCTGCTACAAATGAACACAAAGTTTTTTTCTAGGACCTAACATTTTCGTACAGTTGCACTGAAAGTGACAGAAGTCTAAATGTTATAACTTACCCCATATGCTGGGTTAATTGTAACAGACAGAGGGGTTAGTTGTAACACACATCATTCAGTACTATTGTATCTGTATAGTTTGACATTGTTTGTGCATCTGTATAGATAGATATCCATACATCCATCCCTCATCCAATCATCATTCTGTTATGGATCAATATCATGGATAGAGATATAGGAAAGGGCTGCACAGTTTTGCAATAAATAAACAAATAAATAAAATCATCAAATATTGTAATTGCAATTGAATTACATTTGTGTGTGGCAGCTGCATGTGAAATTATTATTATTATTAATAATAACCGTTAAAATAATAAAAACGAGCTTAAAATAAACATTTTAATGGTTTATTGCATTAAAAACAGGATAAACAAGTGATCAATGCATAGTAAACTAAAAAAAAAATGTTTGTGAAAGTCCAACAAAGTTAAATATATAAATAAATACTCAAACCTGAAACGTTGTGTGGCTCCCGTTTTCATTTGATTATCATTGTACACTTGGCGGCTTAGTTGTACACTGTGCTACAACTAACCCCGCTGTGTAAAACATATTTTAAGCCTAGCTAACAGTTGCTAGGAGTTGCTGACATGTTTCAAAACGGTGCTATGTTTTAGCCAACAAGACAGTGATTAATGTCAGATAAAGTTAGATTTGGTGACGTACACACCACACTCAGAAACCGAAAAAATCTATGATGAAAAAATGTAATTGCATGGTGTCAAAACACTCTTTGTCCAGTATCTTCACGAAATCTTATCAAAACTTTCCACAAATTCGCGGGAGATCGTCTTCTGGCAGCAGGAGAAACAGAGCGGAAACACATCCCGCTTGATCCTGACTAACCATGTAAAAGGTCCGCGTTACATTTAACCCCGCGTTAGGTTGTGCCCCGCGCTCCCCTACACATATAATATAAACCTGGAAATAAAAAGAAGATTATTTTAAAGTATTACAACAAATCAACTTTATGATATAAAATTATTAAGAATATTTCTAGATGCAGAAATTAGATTGATCATTGATCATTTGACTCCTTTTCACTTCTGTCTTTTTTTATGTGTTTCCTGCAGAATTTTGTATTTGCTATTTCGAAATAATGTAATGGAAATATTGTATTACTTCATGGTACCCATACTTTTTACCAAATTGAACTCTAAATTAACTTTAAATTAATATTTCTACTAAGCATGTTGCCTTAAACTAATCAAAAGATCAATCAATTTGTTTAATGACATTTAAATACAAAATATTTCTAGTTCAAAGAAATGCTGTTCTTTTGAACTTTCTGATCATCAGAGAATCCTGAAAAATAAAATGTATCTCAGTTTCCACAAAAAGATGACTTTGATAATCAGAAAATTCATCATAAATGATTTCTGAAGGATCATGTGACACTGAAGACTGGAGTAATGATGCTGAAAATTCAGCTTTGATCACAGGAAAAAATTTCAATTTACAATACAGGCACAGAGAAAGTATATATTTTATATATATATATCAAATGTAAACCTGGAAATAAAAAGAAAATTATTTTAAAGTATTACAACAAATAAACTTTATGATATAAAATTATTAAGAATATTTCTGGATGCAGAAATTAGATCGATCATTTGACTCCTTTTTTTTGTGTTTCCTGCAGAATTTTGTATTTGCTCTTCGAAATAATGGAATGCAAGTATGATTATTTTTTTTATTAAGAAATTAATATTTTCTATTAAGCATGTTGCATTAAATTAGTCCAAAGATCAATCAATTGATTTAATGACATTTAAATACAAATATTTGTAGTTCAAATAAATGCTGTTTTTTTTAACTTTCTGAACATCAAAGAATCCTGAAAAATATCGGTTTCCACCAAAAGATGACTTTGATAATCAGAAAATTTTCTTGAGCATCAAATCATCATATTATAGTGATTTCTGAAGGATCATGTGACACTGAAGACTGGAGTAATGATGCTGAAAATTCAGCTTTGATCACAGGAATAAATTACACTTTACTATATATTCACATAGAAAACAGTTATTTTAAATTATAATCATAATTCACAATTTTAAATGTATTTTTGATCAAATAAATGCAGCCTTGGTGAGAATATGAGCCTTCTATCAAAAACATTAAATAATCTCATATATAAATATTCTTTAAAAAACTTAAAAAAAAAAACGTATTGAAAAACTTTTTAAAAACGTATTGTTTTTTAAATATCGCCTGACCTAACTGAGCTTGGTAAAGTCAGAATACCACGTTTATCCCAGTAGTGAAATGTTTTGTATTAGTTTGTCCATCAGCAGACATGATAAAGCATCAAGATTTAAACAGATGATTGAAACAGCAGGTTCTGGCAGCTGTGTGTTGTTGTCCTCGACTCTCATTACCTCTTAAATCTTGTTATTTTCCGTGCAAGACAAACTCCCGGCCTGTTATGCACTCCACCATCGCTTTCCCTCTGAAAAAAACAAAAAAACCCCGAACCCAAACACAAAACAAAGGCCCTGTTTTGGCAGCCTAATGGTTTGTAATTGTGTGTTTAATGTGGGGGGGACATGCGCTCTGCTCGTGATGTGACGAGCCTGTATTGAGCTTGTGAGAAAGGAAGCGCCAGGAATATCAATGCATCCTCTGCGTAGATTTCCAGCAGAGAGTGACGCGCGTTTGGGGAAACTAGGATACTTTCCTTATTATGGATTTGACATGAACTTGGCCTCCGGCTCTGGGGAATGTGATGAATGCATTATTTGATCTTCCTGTCTTTGTTTATCTCAGCGAGCGGCCATTCTGCAACACACCGTTAGTGCACGTCATTAGATGCTTTTAATAAACAGTAATCACTTCCGGCCCCTTTGATGGACTGCTGGAACAGTAAACTGCTGAAATTTATTTTTGGCAAAACAATGGCCTGAATTCCTGGCGTGTAAAGCAGATTTTATGAGTTTATGAGCTCAAGGCAACGACGATATGAAGCATTAACCGCTGACTGATGGGAACCTTGACATCTTATCTGTCAATGAGCAATTACTGAGCAAAAGCCTGTTTGAAACTCAATTACACGGAGCATGAAGGAGTTCGGATAACTTTATAACAAAATAACAAAACTTTTTAGTTTCAGTGATATACTGTTATCGTTTTTATTAATATTTTAAATTAGTTTTTATTTTTCTTGCGCATCAAATCATCATATTGAATGATTTCTGAAGGATCATGTGACACTGAAGACTGGAGTAATGATGCTGAAAATTCAGCTTTGATCACAGGAATAAATTACATTTATTCACATAGAAAACAGCTATTTTAAATTGTAATAATATTTCACAATATTTCAGATTTCACTGTATTTTTGATCAAATAAACGCAGCCTTGGTGAGCAGAAGAGACTTCTTTCAAAAACATAAAAATCTTACTGACTCCAAACTATTTATTTTTATTTCAATTTTAGTTTTTGAAAAACTTTTTTGTTTTTTATGGTTTTAGGTTAATTAATATAATATAGGTAACACTTTACAATAAGGTTCATTATTAGTTCATGTATTAACTATATTAACATGTGTTACTGTATTAGCTAATCTTTGTTAATGTTTGTTAATAAAAATACAGCTGTTCATTGTTTGTTCATGTTAGTTCACAATGCATCAACTAATGTTAACAAATATAACCTTTGATTTTAATAATGTATTAGTAAATGCTGAAATTAACATTAACTAAGATTCATAAATGCTGTAGAAGTATTGTTCATTCTTAGTTCATGTTAACTAAGGTAGTTAACTAATGTTAATTAATGAACCTTATTGTAAAGTGTTACCATAATATATAATATAATATAGTTCACACCTGTATAGCCATTTACGTCTGATATATGTCTAATATATACATGAAATATGTCTACCTCACCTTTTTTTTATCTCAGTCATATAGAAAATTGAAAACTGCTAAGATTATTTTATGTTATAATCTTTTTACAGCATTTTTCTTATTCACTACACATCTCAAGACAAAGTGAACTGCAGAAATGTGCAATATTCTTGTATGGAAGTATCAGTGGTTTATAGTGTGTTTTTCATTGCATGTCTATAGTGTGTGTTTACTGTACTTTTTAGTCCTTATTTATTACTTTATTTCGTTTTTTTATCGCTGACTAAGAGCTTTGCTGAAAAATTCTCGTACTGGCTGTGCGTGTAAAAATAGCAAATAAACTTCAAACTCATTTAAGATGCTTCCTTCCTACAGAAGGCAGCCGCCTATGTAGACAGCAAAGCAGTTCACTAGGTTTTAGTTTTATACGTTCAACCCACTGACATAAAAACGCCTCATAAATGTACTCATGTTTTTTATGTTTAGGGTCATTGTGATTTTCAGGAAAGGCCCCCGATCTGCTGTTGTCAGGCCGAGCCGAGTGTTTCCTCGCCGTGATCCAGGGAGCTGTTGAGCTTCACTTGAGCTCAATGCTTCAAAACATAAATGTTAGAGCGGTTTCCTTAATGTGCTGTGCAGTGGAAGTCTCTCGCTCGTGGCCTTCGTGACCTACAGCTCCTGAACCTCAGCTGCCACTGAGAGCTTTAACCCACTGGAACACACACTGGAAACGCTGCAGGAACACACTCGATGCAGTGGGAATATTTCCACTACTGTGCTGATGATGTTACACAAACCGTGTAGAACAGAGACACCACTTTCAGATATTACATAACCCGTTATTGTTAGTGTTAAAGCATTCGCACCCCGTTTTACTTTGGTAATGTGGCGTATTTCCATGAAGCTGGATGTTCAAGAAAAAAAAACATTAGGGCGGGAATCGATTGGATGGTTTAAAAAGGGGCGTGGCTGAAAGAAGGGCTTAAAGGGATAGATCACCCAAAAATGTAAATTCTGTCAGTAATTACTCTCCCTCATGTTGTTCAACACCGTAAGACCTTCGTTCATCTTCGCAACACGAATTAAGATATTTTTGATGAAATCTGAGAGCTGGATCACTCCTCCATAGGCTTCTAAGGGATTGAAACTTGTTCCCCAAAAAGTTATTAAAGACATTGTTAAAATAGTCCAAGTGACTACAGTGGCTCAATCTTAAGTTTATCAAGCGACAAAAATACTTCTTGTGTTCAAAAACCCCAAAATAACGACTTTATTTCAACTATTCATTTCCGTACGTCACACGTAGGCTCACTATTGGCTGACGCTGGTCAGGTGGGTGATGCGTGTGACGTACAACAACAGAAGCTTACGCTGTTACACTAGTGAACTGACTCGAGGCCCACAGAGAAGGAAATGAATAATTGAAAGTCGTTATTTTTGTTTTTTTTTGTGCACAAAAAGTATTCTCGTCGCTTGATAAACTTAAGATTGAGCCACTGTAGTCACTTGGACTATTTTAATGATCTCTTTAATAACTTTTCGGGGAACAAGTTTAAATCCCTTAGAAGCCTATGGAGGAGTGATCCAGCTCTCAGATTTAATTTCATTTGATTCATTTCAGAGCTACATACTCCAAAGTTTAAGATTATGTATTTAAAATTGCATGTAAAATTTCCATCCATTTGTATTGCAGAGTTTTAACATAAACTAATAAAATGAATGTGTTAATGCATATTTGTCAGTTCTGTAATAGTAGCCTACTAATAAAGTGTTTGTGTTTTCAATGCACAGTAATAAGGTTTATTTATTTATCATTTCTGTTAACTAATCGAATAATCCTTGCTTTCTTAAACATGTTCATGCATTTCAGCTGAATAAATTTAATTTGGTTTCTCAAAATGCATTTTGAAAATACGATTATTTAAATAAAATCAAATAGATGCATATAGTTACAAAACAAAAAGCAGAGTAAAAATCTTACCTGTTTGATCTATATATTATTGTTTATGATAAAACTTTCCAAATGGATGTACATTTTATATGCAAATCAAAGCAATAAATCTTAAATTTAGGCCTAAAAAATTAGCATTATTGCATTTTGATTATATTTCACGCTATTCAAAAGAAATAAATTGTGCAAATAACAACAGGAACATGTATTAGGAAAGTTTAAGTCCATTTTAATTTTGACTTTAATGCGAATTAATACTTCTCAAACCTCTAAGCGGGATCCCAAAGTGAGTATCGAGTCAGTTTTGGGACATTATGGATGTGTTGCATTGTTGTGTTTGATGGGATTTTGGATGGAGTGTTTTAGTGATTGGTGGGATCGCATATGTTTCACAAATATCCCAGCGTGACATAAATGCGCAGAGAAATGCGTGATGCACATCTGGAGAAGCGCGCAGTGAGCTCGAGTCTCTAATGCAGGTGCACGCAGCTGCATGCGCGCCATTAACGGGTAAATTCGGGGTAACAAAATAATAAGATGAAAAATCGAAAAGGATTTGGCTCTTTTCACTTGCAACACATGTGCTGGATGAAATATGCAGACTTTCCCCTGCCAGCTTTAACTTGATGGAAATGTGCTCGCTTCCTCCCGGTGTGGATCCTCCCTGTGGACAACGCTCAGATTTCATTTCCTTGTCATGAAGGGGCCCTCGTGTGCAGTTTTGGCCCTCGCTCGCGAGCTTTCTGCTGTCCTGATGCGGTTTTCTCCTCCCCTGTATGTGACAGCGCTGTCGACCGCGTGGCCTCTTTACTCGTCTTCATAAATCACTCAAATCCAGAGGCCCACCCTTGGTCTGCAATGCCAGCGTGGACAAAAGCTCTCTGTAGAAATAAGAAACGAAACCGCTTCGCCTCAAACACCAGCTTTGCGCAAAACCACTAATGACCCTGGAATCGGGTCGCCGAAAACGCGTGCACTTTTATTGCATGTTTCAGGACAAATCGTCAAGGAATCAGACGCTTGGACGTTTGACATGAAACAAGATAATCACACATTCTGGTCAACAGGCCATTTGAGTTTAAGGTCCGGCCATAATACGGTTGCCGTTCCAGCAGTTTCTTGGAAGTGTAGTAAATTTCTCTGTGCACCATTTTTTTCTCTCGTCTCAAGCTCTCTCTCTCTCTTTTGCTCCCCAGTGATCCATCATTTGACAGTGAATTTTGCCTGGAGTTGAGTGGCCTCATATGCCTCTTCAGCGATCTGATTCATGATGCTGGACACATATGTCAGGTACGATTTATTCCTAAATAACAGGCTCAATTCATCACTTCTAAGACCAAATGTGAGAAAAGGTGTGGTAAAAAAACAAACAAACAAAGAAAAAACCCTCCTATGTGCCAGTTTTCTTGATTTTAGTAAAGGGGTGTTTCACACAAAAACTGCCATCACCTGTGCACCAGCAATGTGAAATATAGACTATATTAGGGCTGTTGATTTAACGCGTTCATTCGATTCATTAGTTATGGAAAGATGACGCACTAAAATGATTTAACGCACCCAAGCCTCCTCAACGTAGTTCATCTTACATTTATACGTTCAGAAAGTAAAAGTCCTCCTCAGTTTTTTTTTCCAATCACCTGGATCTCATATTTATATCATGATATAGTTAGGCAATATCACACCAGTTCTGTATCTAGTGCAGTTCTATTGTATTTACAAGTTTAAAAAAAAAGAAGTTATTAGTGTGTTATATATTAGAGACATTATTGTCTGTTTGCTCAATTTTGCCAACAAAAATATTAAAGCCAGAGCAGAACTGTTGTGGCCTATGAGAGTAACACAGCGCTGTTTCGTTTCTGAATGAATCAGCGTTTTGAGCGAATCAATCTGGTGAATGAATGATTCAATGACTCATTCATAAAATGAGCCATTTACTTCATTCCTGAATGAATCAGCTGTTTGGACGAATCAAATGAACGAATCAAATGACTTACTTATTTAGACATTTACTGCCACCTACTGGCAGTTTTAGTTTCTTATTTAGAGTATAATTTCATTATATTTTTACATTTTGGGGATAGTTTGCTCAAAAATGAAGATTCGGTTTATTCACATGTACTCACCCTCATGTTTTTTAAACCTGTATGACTTTCTTTATTTTGTGGAATATAAACGAATGATTGAAGAATGTTTGTAACCAAACTGTTTTGGTCTATAAATATATCTAAGAACCAATTCAGATGCAGCTTTTGAAAATAAATAATGGCTCTTGTAGCCTAAAAAGTTTGTGCAATAAATTCTATGTGAAATTAAATAAAATACTTCTTTCTAAAGCTACTTTTTGTAACGCTTGTTTGATGCTTTTCTCATTTAACACAATAATGACTTTAAATTATATTTTCGGGGTAATTTCTCACCCAAATTTGATGTGCGTTTAAATAAGATTAAGTAATCTGCGCATCATGTAATTAATTAAATCAAATTAAAATTAGATGAAATTTGTCACAAAAAATTATTTGTAATAAATAATGTAACACACAAACATAATATACTTCAGAAGACTGAGAATATAGTGCACAATTCATATGTTTTTATGGTATTTTTGGTCATTCTAAATCATTGTAGTTGAGCTGTTGAAACGACATGACCGAAACAGTTAATTAATGATCGCAACTATTATTTTTTGAGCCAAATTTGAATTAACCAAGATACAGAATTTACGACAAAGACCACAAAAAAAGGATTTCATGTGATACGTGAAAACAAAAATAGTTACAATATTAAACCTCAAAATATATTTTCTCAGTGAGATGCTCTTCATTCACCGTTTAGCTCCATAAAATTAAAAAGAAGGGAAAATCCTCTTCATCGTGGCAGATGAATCCGTGCTTTCACTGCCGGTGGATACTTACACACATATTCTGTTACCACAAATGTCATTTGTTGGAATTTAAAAGCAACATGTTTGGTTTTCAATTCCATGCTGGTTTGCATAAGCGAATCAATCTTTCATTTTCAGGATTTAACTGGCATGGTCAGAAGGAGATTTTGTTATAGTACACCCTCCCTTTAAAGGGATATTCACCCAAAAAAGTAAATTCTGTCATCATTTACACACACTCACGTCTCTCCAAACCTACATGATGTCCGTTCTTCAGTAGAACACAAAAGAAAATCTCATCAGATCTCATTCATGGTCATGCATATTCGAAAATGCGAAATGTGAAGATACCAGTTTTGATGTTGAACACCACTGGTTATCCTGTAAATATATACAATAAATTTCATGACAATATATATCATGTTTTGTTATCAGTGAACAAAAACGTACATTTTGGTTTTATATGTTATCTTACAACTTTAGACGATTTCAACTTTAGCTTGCATTATGGCACTATCATGATGTCCTTTTTGAAGCTTAATGATACAAAAGAAAATCGTATGGGTTTGAAATGACATAAGGATGAGTAAATATGTTTCAATCCATAGTTGTGAATAAACTTTTGGAATATCGCATAAAACATTTGCAAATTATAAACCACCATTTCCAACCCAACAAAAGCGTCACTTACTGGGAAAGTGGCACAAAGCATCAATAATAAAATAACAAAAAGTCCCCCCCCCCCCCATGTAATAAATTGTGCCTCATGTTCTCTTGTGTTCAGATGCCCGATATTTGGGAATGCAATTGTACACGAGACCGTCCTGAGAGGAAATTATACGAAATAATTTAGATCTCGCACTCAGGCGTTTCAGAATGACAAAAACAATGTTTTAGATGGTGTGCAATGAAACTGATCAGCTGGTTTGTCCAGTTATCCAATCACATGACTGTTGAGCAAAGTCACTTTTTTTCTGTTGCACATCCAGGAATTTATTTGGTAAGTGTGTTTCCATTGTAGTTTATGTGCATATTTTTATCATTCAATAAGAAAACATGTCCCATTTGAGTTTTTTTATTAAACACTGTCTTTATGAATTTTAGAAACATTAACATTTAAAAAAAGGAGGGGGGAAATAATAATATGAGGATTTTTTATGCACATTTTAATGCGTATCTTGGTGTTTTCATTCAGCGGGGGGTTTTTTTACGCGTTCTAAAATTCGCATAAAAATACGTGGCGATGGAAACCTATAGCTGATGATGACAGAATCGCTTTTTTCAGTTCTTTAAACACATTAGGGTTAACATGGCATCGACTGCAGGAAAACTGCTTTCAGCATGGCCTCACACGCTACAAACAGATGGGTAACAATAAGTGGGGGGAAAAAAAAAGAAAAAAGATCAGGATTAATTAGCAAGTTTGTCAGTTTGCAGGAAACACAGGATCGGTTTCATGCCCTTCGCATTTGCCCACCACCTGTTGAACATGATGATTAGGGCGATGTCTATGGGCGGCTCGTAGAGTGGGTAAATGAGTGTGTGTTGGTGAGGAACAGGAGGGGCTTTTGTCATATTTATATCAACAATGTCGGACAAAACACTCTAATTATCCCCTTCTGGCCCGGCTCGTCTTACGGCTCCCAGTCCATTTGCTGTCCTGTCCCAGAGCCAGACTCCACAGTCCTTAAGCACATCCTAATGACAGCTCTCTTTCAGTCCACAGGCTTTATAATTGCACAGGCTAACTTACAGACATTATGTGGCATTAGTCCAGAGAGCTCATAAAGGGGGGTCACAGGCCGATCACAATGCATGTGGCCTCAATAAATCTCCTAAGTGACAACAGAGAGAGGTCATATTGCTCAGACTGGAAGGGGGCGAGAGGTGGACTAGATCAACTCGACCGGAGCGCCAGAGGAAAGCGCAGATTCACATTTTCTGATCTGAAAATATCTCAATCGTATTGAGTTGTATTGCAAAAAAAAAAAAAAATCCTCACAGTATAAAGTACCCTTCCAATGGGCTGTACTGACAATAAATCCAAAATAAATGCAAGAAACAGTTTGTATTATTAACTTATCCTATTCATTCATGAAATAAAAAACGGTCAGATCATAAAACCAAGTGCTTAGAACTATTTTATACAGGAATGCATGATATTTCGGTCATCATATTGTTATCGGTCCGACATATGTTCATTTTTAATGTTATCATTATCGGCTTGATAAGAACATTTGGCCGATATATTAAAGCTGATAAATAATGTATTATTTCTTTCAGCTGAGACCCTTCAGATGCGCACTGTTCAACATGATGGGTTTGAAATGCTTGAAATATGATTAGAATCCCTTCAAAAAAGGAAAATACAGTAAAGTGCAACATATAGACAACATAAAATTATATTGAGAATATTATAACTGTGTGATTGGGACATGGCTTTTAATGATGAGACTTTTGTTTTTGTAATCAGGCTCTCAAAAATTATATAAACATTTGGATTTAGATTTATCGGCCAATATATCGGTTATCGGCTTATCAAATATAAAGAATTACCGGTTATCGGTATCGACCAAAATTTTCATTTCAGTGCATCTCTAATTTTATATTTTAAAATCTTTAAATGTATATGTAAAAAGTCACTGATTTGAAAAGTTAGTAATAAAATTTCATAGAAAAAGTGGCAGGTCCATTGTTTTGCATTTACTCTCAGATCACATTTTTCCGTCCATTGCTATGGTTATCATTGTTCAATTGGATTCAGTCACGGCTGTCAATCCAGAAACTTTGCAATGTGTAATTAGCAGCATGTCAAATTTATATTATAGGCTACACAGAGAGTGAGCAAAGATCGCTGCCATTATAATCATTGCAGCTGCCAATGATGTACACTGTGAAAACTCACGTTATAATCAATGAAGCTGTCTACTCTGTGCAGTGAATCTCTTATTGACATCGTGTTTAAACTTTGTTGGTTATAATGAAAGGATTCGCGAGTGTGCAGAACTTAAAAGCCCTGCCATTTTGTGCGGATTCTGACCAACTTATGCACATCTGATTGGCCATTGCATTCACACGCTCAACAGGTATGCCTGTGATTGGCTACATTGCTCAACGCCGCAAAAACACGTTGTAAATAGAAACCGTTAATGCTCTCTCACCGTTGGTGCTTACACAAACACTCACAGGAGTGTTTTATAGCAGCCGGCTATCAGCGGGTACTGTACTGCAGAACGGCTGTATTAAATGATCGAAAAAAATCTGTGGCGAGACAAAGCTTCATTTTAGCAGTCGGCAAAATATTTTCAAAGCAGGAAAAAAATTAATTAACGGATATTTCACTCAAGGATGAGCTTGTTTATTCAATAGTATTCGTGTGCAGGAAGTGAAAGTGACGTACTGTGACAAAATAATAGGAAAACCGAATACAGGTCAAAGGAGAGGCATTTGAAATGCACGATAATACCACATAAAAACGTTTTATTTTTATTTTTTTACAAATTAAAAAAAGCCAAAATGTGTTTTGGCTGAAAATATGTGATCAGATCACTGAAAATGCATCGTAATACATCTGGAATTTGGGGAAAAATTGCTAAGTTGTCTTGAAAATGGTGTCATGATGCAAAAAGCTTAAGTAATCACCCCCTTCATTTTCTTTATGCAAATTTTTATTTCTGTATTCAATATATTAAAATATATACTGTTTTTTCTTTTGTTTTCGGAGTGAAATAATATGACCTGATATAAACTATTTGAATTTCATTTTCTTTTATCTATAATAAAATTGAAAATATGGAAATGTAAAATATATAACCTATTTTTTTTAAACTTCTTTAATTGTGTAATCAGCAACTGTGTTCAGAATCCAAATGATATCCACAAAAACAAGTTCCTGATGAACTACGGATGAGCTACGGAAGTCTCTAATTGGCCAAGAGCAAACAAAAACAAAACGTTGCGCTTTTGCACCTGTGGATATCCGACCTGTCAAAGGAATTTCAGAACAAACAAAACAAATCAACTTTGCCAAAGATTCAAAGCTAAACCCAGCACTGATTTCATTTCAACCTGTTCGTTCACTAGCTGTAAATGTGCCCTTTCTATGCAGGATTGATAGACTTCTTTTTTCTTAGGGGAATTATTAAGTTTACCCACAAAACCAGTGCAAATAACTCAGCGCTGACCTGCCGGATGGCTTTGGAAGGGCAACCTCCCATAGGGAGGGCGTTCAGAGCTTAATTATAATGTCAGGAGACACTTTCAAAGTAGTCTGAGATGAGAGTCCACTCCAATGGGAAACCCGAGCCGATCGTCTTTCCCAGTTCAAGGCAAACTGTTGAATGGGATCAGACACAAGGAATCACAGTGAGTCAAAGGGGACCCATAAAGAACAGCACATGGGGGGGTCGTCTTTAACAGTTTGCATGCACTAAAATTGTAATGGTACAAGAACATGAGCTATATTAATACATGTTCTCACAGTTTATCCGAAAGAAAATAGAGCAGTTATGTTAATGACATTACGATCGAGATCAAGAGCAGGCCAGAGAATCATTTCATCTGATTCACATCGACTTACGTCACTTAACATTTGCTGTTTTTGTGTGTTTTTTTTACATATTTAAAGGTCTAGTTTATTAAAGAATTACACTACCATTCAAAAGTTGGGGTTTATATTTATATGGGGTTATATAAATCTGCATTTATATGATCAAAAATACAGTAAAAATTTTGAAATATTTTATAAAAATCATATGAATATGTGTTAAAATGTAATTTAATAGTGTGAATTTTCAGCATCATTACTCCAGTCTTCAGTGTCATATGATCTGTCATTCTGATATGATGATTTGCTGCTCAAGAAACATTTATGATTATTATCAATGTTGAAAACAGTTGTGCTGCTTCTGATTTTTGTGATGCATTTTTCCCCCAGGATTATTTGATGCCTAGAAAGTTCAAAAGAACAACATTCATGTTAATTATTTTGTAACAATGTAAAAGTTAAATTAGATTAAAATGCATCCTTGCTAAATAAGATTTAATTTCTTTCAAAAATCAGTCAATGTAAATATGCAATGATAAAATATTTAAATAATACTGTAAAAATAAAGTTTTATTAAGTAAATAATACATAATTTTAATACATTAAGTTATAAAAATGAAATATTTCTAGTCTTTAAAATGAATAAATGTTTGAGTTGCAGTTTGTCTTTTTTTATTTTAAAAATATTAGTGCTGGGCAAAGATTAATCGCATCCAAAATAAAAGTTTGTGTTTACATAATATCTGTACTGTGTATAACTATTTTGTATATATAAATACACACATATGCATGTATATATTTAAGAAATATTTGCATGTATATACTGTATATATATATTTATTCATAATTTATATTATATTTTATATAAAAAAAATACAAATCTTAAATATATACATGCATAAAATGTAACATTTTTGAGTTGCTGTTATATAAAAATATACATCAAAAGTAGATTTTTTCCACACATTTAAACATGTTTTTACTTAGCCTTTGAAAAGTAAGTCACTTGCATGTTTTGTGCCTCATTTCTCCAGCCTTCCACTGGTAGCATCTCGCTGGTCGAGTGGTTCTGGTGACGGCCTCCCTGAAGCGGCAGCTGGCCGGGATAAGGTTACGATTTCACCTGTGCACTGCAGCAACGCAGGAACTGGCGTGTCATTGAGGAGCGGGTAATTATTCAACACGTCAGACTGCAATGCCTGCAATGTTAATTACACCTCGGGCAGAGAGATTGAGCCTGGGAGCAAAGGCTCATTACGGTCACACCAGTGCAACATGTGCAGGGGACAGTGAACTCCCGAACGCTATCCAGAACGAGTATCCAGTTCGCCACCAGATGACACTTTATCATTCCCACACCATGTTTTATTTTATGTCAGATGCGTAAGATTTTACAACTGAGCACGTAAAATAGATCAGATGTGTTCACTTGCGATGAAAGTAGAAGCGTGATGTTGAGTTAGTGAAGTTTTGGGATTTAGGGTTAGTGTAGAGTTAAAGAAATGTTCCAGGTTCATCGACAATGGAATAATGTCAACTACTAGGTCTGTCTGGATCATGAATTTTATGCTGTTAATTAATTGTCATACAAATCATTATTATAAATTATTTAATGTTGTTTGTCGGTTTTGTGTATAATATAATATAATATAATATAATATAATATAATATAATATAATAAAAAAGCCCATATAATTTTGTTTTAATGGTGTAAAAAATATTTAATTAAATTTATATATAATATAACATAATGTAATAATAAGATAGGCTCGTTTAATTTACGTTTTAATGCTGTGAAAATGAATAATATTTATACAATTAATTTAGATTTAATAAAATAATTAAAAATGATAATAAAATAGGCTAGTATAATTCACGTTTTAATGCTGTAAAAAATTATACAAGTAATTTATATATAATATAAAATAACATAATATAATAATACAAATTATTATGCTGTGAATATTAATAATATTTATTCAATTAATTTATAAATAATATAATGTAATAATAAAATAGGCTTGTATAATTTAATTATTTTTAATTCTGTTAAAAATAATAAGAATAATACAAGTAATTTATATACTATAATATAATATAACATAATATGACACAGCATTTTGACATAATTACTGTGCGTTCACACCGAGCTCCGGCGAGGGCGGCGCGTCTTGCACGGTAAGAGTTGAAATCTGGTCAACTTTATGGTAATGAGCTATGACGCGGTTCGGCGGCAACCAATCGGAATGTAGAATTGCTCCGTTTGAGAGGATTCCAGAGAACGCAGTCCTGTAAACTTTGGTTCCGACCACATTAGTTCCCAAGCAAAATAGAGGAGAAGTTGATCATTTGAATTTGATGAGAAGGTAGGCAACACTATTTATAGGCAAGATTTTCGCGCTAAAACACTTGTTTTTCTGCGGGAATGCAAATTAGAATAGCACTTAACCATAAACACAAAAGACACACCACACAAATGGCTTTTAATCGGTTTATTTTGTTAGCAAACATGTCACTATAATTGTTAAGTTCTGTCCATCGATCAATTTTCTCCAAAAATAACGATCGACATGCTTGTTTACTTTGCGGCCCCTTTAAATAAAGTTTTAAAAAAAGACCAAGCATTCGATCTACGTCAGAGCATCAGAGTGTCCACGAATCTTTCCACGGCGTCGCTGGCAGGTGTAACGTGGGAGCAGGAATGAAGCGGAGAGCGAATCCAAATGCAAGCACAAATTTAATTAAACAAACAGGTAATCCAGGGTAATCGACAGAAACTCAGAACAGGAACAAGGAGACAGCTACAGGCAACATAACTAGATCAAAACAACGACCGACAACCAACAACTGAAGCACAGGGGTTTAAAAACACAGGCAAACAAGCTAAACAAGATAACAAGGGGGCGGGGCTAATTAGAAACACCTGGAGAGACTAATAAACAAGAAAAACTACAAAGGACTACAAAACATGGCACAGAACAGGAAATAACAAAAGTCAACATGAGACAAGGAGAACACCAGACAGGAATCATGACAGCAGGGCGACGAGAGCGAATTTTGTCCCTCTCTCCGGCGGCGGTGTGAACGCACGGTTATGTGTATATTTAACCATTCAAGTGCAATAAGCTGTGAAAGAGAACTGAAATCTGTGCTCGAGCTTCGGCTGTGTGATTAATAGCACTCTAACGTGTCAATAACTTTAAGTATTACAGTGAAGTTTAAGAAATGTAACACTTTAAAATATCGGTTTTTGAAATTTGTGAATTGATATGAATCGGCAGAAGATAGAATCACGATTCATATGTGAATTCCCCATATATTGTTTAAGCATCGATATGGCGATGTGTGCATCCGCGATAGTCACATCTCAGGGTGTGCGATGTCAAGTATGGGTATTGTAGTTCAGTGGTTCCCAAAATTTTTTTGTCTGAGACCCCTTTTTCCCAAGAAAAATTTTTAGGGCCCCCCTTCACATTTAATGATATTGTTGCTCCTGTAAGCTTGCGGCAAGGATGAAAAAATGTTTTGTTTTTAAACAAACAGTATGTTTATTACTATAAACAGATATGTTTATGCACAAATAATAGAGTATAATATTGAAATACTATAACAAAAACATCAGTAAGCCGTTTGTAATTTAAAAACGTAAGCCTAGGAGTAGCCTATTAATTGGCCCAATTTGAAATGCAATAACAAAAATATCAGTATTCAGACTGGTGTGTAGGAAAAAAATAATTAATATAGGCTATTACAAAATGACTGGTGTCTGGGACCTCAATACTTGCATGTTAATTTCTGAGGCTTTATCAATCAGTGTGAGGATTGCGTCAAGTTTCACTAAGTTTCGAAATGCATGTGATTCTCGGATTAATGCATTATTTGCAAACTTTAACCACAGAGTGAAAGTTTATCATTTGCATGTGTTTTTGGTCCTGTCAGTTTAAACAGTCAAGCAATTTTAAACCATTCGAGTATCCTTGTAAACACAGTCGCTAATGGCTTACTTGAACGTAAACAACTGAGAAAGAAAAACGGATGCGTATCATTATATTGGATCTGTGCATTCGGTCTTAAAGTGACAGTAGCCTAATAAACCTGCTGCTGTCTGTCATTACTGTTAATCAAACAGCAAAAGACAAAGAGAAAATCGCTAATTATATTTAATTTGTACCGTGTAAATTTACATTTGATTACCTAATTTCTGTACCTTACTGTTAGACCCACCTGAAAAACATAAAGAACTGTTTATTCAATTTGTATCTTTGTTCTATTGTATTTACCTAAGATTGTAATTTGTTTATTATTTTCTATGCAGTTGCACTACTCTACAAAATGACCCCAATTATTTTAGAATGATTAATTATTTCCAAATAGAGCTATTCAAGTCATCTGGTGAAATTGTTTTCATATCGCAATATATATCGCGGAAAAACAAAATATCGCAATGTCAGTTTTTTCCAGTATCGTGCAGCCCTAAAATGCACTAAGCTTAATTTCGGTTAATCGTGCAGCCATAGATTATAATAATTATAATATATCTCAATATTGTGGCTACCAAAATTATAGATCAATTTATTGTGTTTCCAATTGAAAATATGCAAGAAACATGTTGGTTGCATCGATTAATTTATTGGCTGTATGAGGCATTTTGCATTTATTTTATTAATTTGGAATTAATTTGCAATGCTTGAGAGAGCCTAAAGATCTGAATGCATCGAGTTGCATTGAATCTTTCAGTTTTCTTATAGTATGAATGACTCAAAAGATGCCGTAAACTGTAAAGTATATACTGTAGTTATGTTTTTGCAGTGTGTGTCTATAATACAATTAGAGTTATGATCACCGAATTGCAGACGGGGCCGGTTCTAAGCTTGGGCAAACGTCCAATCAGAATTTAGGAACAGATAGTATTAATCTGTTTTTAAGATTTGTTCATTGATTAAAAGCAATCTGAGGTGGGTTCTGTGTTGAAAGGTTTGATGAAGGGCTGTAGAATACCTCAAACATCACAAAAATAACACCAGAAGTTTGCATTAGCCTATTTTTCCTTGAAAGTAACGGCGCGGTGTGTCACGCGCTTCAGTCCGTAGCAGAAAAGCAGAGGCTGACAAATGTTTGCGTGCTATCAAGGTATGAATTATATTATCCTTATATTTACTTGTAGCCTACATATTAATGCATCCCTGAAATCTTTTTTTTTATTCATACTTGCAATTTGCTAGAAAACCTTGCTCATTTAAGAACGATAATTTATTGCATGGACGGAGCAAGAGCATAATGTAAGTGTTTTAAATGCGTAGCCTAGTTCAGTTGAAAACTTTGACTTGCTGTTAATGCTGTTAAACTGAGACTGGATGTACGAGGCAAACTGTCTGCTTAAATAACAGCGCTGAAATAAGCATGCGCTGTTTATCTTTTAATCAGTTTGGACCATAGACTGTAAAAAAATATGGACGTAGTGTCCATGACGTCACCCGTAGGTTTCTGAAGAGCGTTTTTGAAGCCTAAAGTGTGCGGAGTCGCTCGTCGCCATCTTGGAAGCGCGTCACAGTGCGTCACTCCCGGATAAACGAAAATGGGCCAAAAGGCGGGACGTGGGTGGAGTTGAGGAGCCTGGATGCTGAAACTACGCCCGCCTTGCTCGAGTTTGCTCAGGCTAAGAGCTAAAGTGCTACTGGCCTCGCGCTAAAGTGACAGCTGACTTGAAGAAGTAGACCTAAAGCCAATAGTTAAAGTTCATGTTTTTGCCCTCTGAAATACTATAATAGTTAAAAGACATAACTAACCGTGAGACTATGTGTATTGTGATGCATTAATATTCTCATGCAGTAACTTACAATATTTGCTCAGAGTGTGTGTGTGACAGTGATGCGCATACATGTCAGTCAGAGCGGCATCGCACCTCAAGTTCGTAGAGAGCTTTATTCAGTCCATTTTAAATTCTGATAGATATTACCTAAGAAGTTCAAGTAATGCACTAGAAATACGCGCTCATTTAAGGGACGAATAGAAAGCACTGACACCTGCAGGATTTAATCTGACGGTACTTTTTATTGAACACTAAACAGTGAAATAAGCATATTACAGTCTATCTGCTCCGTAAGATCAACGGTACAGCAGAACGAGTGTGGCCTCTATATCTTAGATGTTTTTAAATCTGAACTCCAAAAAGCAACGATATTGTCAGACATCCATGAGTGCATGTTCACAGAGGAAAACAACTGAAGAACAGCACTGGTTGTTCACTCGACAACGCCGGAATCCAACGCCGTGGGCGAAGGTATAAGGGCGGCTTGTAATAAACTGTACGAAATAATCCCGAAAAAAGTACAAACACGGCAGAGATGACAAGTTCAGCAGCTGGAATCAGCTGAGGTGACATGATGGCTAACAGAGAGCAGACAAACGGCTAGTAACAGCAGCGGTAATCCACCTGTCACTCAAGTGGCCACGCCCTTGATTATGCAGCATTTTAAGGCTTAATATAATTTAAACGGATGAGTTCTAAAAAGAATTCACCCCCCTCACAGTTGTCATGAAGGGTAAAATTAGCTGTATAGACCAAAACAACTTAAGACACCAGGCTGTAAACTTTTTTTTTTCTGCGGTAAAGTTGGGCATTTTAACATGGGGGAGATACAGATTTGGCTCACTTTTGCAGTCAGCCTCAAGCGGCCAGGCGATGAATTGCAGTTTAATTCACTTCCGTGTTGGTTTCAAGTGAGAGACAGGGAGGTTGCCGCTTGGTTAGGACACATTTTTGCAGGCCTAGAGATGCATTTTTTTAAAGTAATTTTCACTCGAGTGCCGCGTTTTAGAAAGCCGCGTCATGCATGATACTCTGAGATGAGATGAGAGCGCAACAATCAATCACGTTTAGGGTGATGTTTACATCCAATTAAAAACGATGGAAAAGTAGTGCAATGGAATGAAAAATATATGTTATTTAAAGGTACAATATGCAGGATTTTTCGCCACCAGGAGTCGCCAACCTCTTACAATAACAAAGGCGTATATTGATGAAGTATATTCCACATTAAGCTGAATTATGGATCTTGTCGTCAAGCTGATGGATGTTTTATAGATGAGTGAATACATTGATGTTTTTAACATGACTGTGGTGTGAAGCAGGGCGTGATTGCTAGACGTATACCAGCGCCACACGCAACCCGAGTCCCGCGGATATAAAGGAATAAGGACATTTCATTCTACCGAACTACACGCAAGTGCTGAATTAATACTCACACAGGTCAGTGTATTAGACGAATTAAACTTGAGGTAACGCAGCGCTGTTTCACTTGCTCTAACAGTTACACTATCACACTAAACGGCATTTGAGTGTGTTGAATGTTGTTAGTTAGGTTGTGTGTTGGCTGTATGAGACTAAGTACGTTAAGCTAGATCAGCATTAGAATAACATACAGATCATATTCTAACATTTCATCATGTTGAACTAAATAACATTGATTAGTTTTATGTACATTTACTCACCTGTCTAATAAAGTACATGCAACACTCGCGTCTCTGTCAAGTTGAAGTTAGTCGCGGACGTGGAGCTCTCGGCATCTCGAAAGATGTTGATCTTCGTTTTAGTCCTTTTTTTGTCTCAAAGTCTGCTTGCCATGGCCCATAATGTTTGAACAAAACAACAACAGCGTGAGCCTCCTGCTAGGCATAACGGGCCAGTTGTCAACGTCTGTCGCCATGGTTACTAATGCAGCGCGAGGTCAAACCTGGCGGAAACCGAGGCTAACACGGATATGACGTCATTGACTGGCGACTCCTCACCCCTGCTCACACGTCCCGTTTCCTTGGTTAAAATCGCAATTTTCTCAAGATTTACAAATAGTTTGAAATATTTTGGGAATTGTAAGTAATCAACTAAACAAAATATATAACATTGGCCTAGTGGTTTTTGGATATTTTACTGCAATTCTTACATATTGTACCTTTAATTGCCCCTTTCCACACAATCAAAGTTTATTGCTATAGTAACATTAGGCTTCCATCGTGTTTTCTTTCCAAATTATCACTAGACAGTAGACAAGTGAAAATGTTAGTATTATAGGCTACTTAAAGTGAAAATAAGATAAAAATGTTATGGAGAGGTATGTTATAAATAAATATAGTTATTAAGAATATCTATCTATATCTTTCTATCTGTCTGTCCACACACACACACACACACACACACACAAAAGCCCACCCAGGACATGTTCCAGATATCTGTATAGGTGTCCAGAAGCGGGCCTGATTGCAGATGCTATCCCCATGATGACGCCTCAGTCCTCGGGTTCATCTTTACAGATCCACCTCACCAGTATTTCAGTGCTGTGAAAGATATACGGCTGTCTTGACACATTGACATCATTCCTTAAACATCTGCTGCTTAAAAAACTGTGACATTTGTGGAGAAGCGGCGTTCCAAAAAGGCCGTAATCATTTACATTATCGCTCGGCGAGAGTTATAGTACAGAGGCGCACCAATAAAACCACGAGGCCTTTCCCCTTCCATTTTATAGAGTTCTGTGAAAACGCCCTGATAAAATTAAACACTTGCCATCTCTTTTGACAGATGCATTATATGCACAGACGTTATGAATGAAACTGAAATGCACGTTTTTGCTTTTTTTAATGATTCGAAGTGATTTGCAATCTTGCTTAAGACATCAAACTGTCAGCTCATTCATCTCTCTGGTAAAAGGGCTTTTGAAGCAGTAAAGATATGAACACTGGGGGGAAAACTTTATACAATTTCCACTCGAAATAGGAAGCTAGGTCCTTCTGGGAGACACTAAATTGAAACTAAGGCTGTTTCTGATGGACCACAGGATATGCCTGCAAATTTAGACATATCACAATGGCAAAAAAGTCTGTTAGTGCCCATTCATATAAACTGAATGGCTTGTAATGTTCTTGGCCCCTCGGAGGATTCTCGCAAGGTTGAGCAGCGACAGCAGGAAGAGCTGAATGGTTTTGACATAACTTTATTTTAGTGCTCTACAGGTTTTCTCTCCTCCCTACGGTTTAATGGTGTATTCCACCGGGGTCCCGAAAGGAAGCGGACAAAGCTTCGCTGCTCGACCTCAGAGACGATGGCATTTCAAGATGAACGGGAATTTAAGGCCTTTTCACACGTTGATTTTTTGTTGTTGTTGCATTTGTTAGAAAGTCACCTTTATTTATATAGAGCTTTTTACAATACAGATATTTTTAAAGCGGCTTTGCAGAGATAACAGGAAAATAATGCAATAAAGTTTGAATCTAGAAGAAAATAGTGTCATTGTCCAGCTTAAGTAAGATCAGTCATGGTTCATTTTTGTTGTAAAAAAGTTATTAATTTAATTATTTTATATATATATATATATATACAGCCGTCGTCATCGTCCAGCTCAGTTCAGTTCTCATATAATGGCGTCAATGCAGGCAGATCAATAATATTGTTGAATTTTAAATTAAATGTCCCCCACTAAGCCAACCATAAGCCGATGGCGACAGAAATCATGCTAGGATTTATTAACTGATTGATTAAACACACTGATTTTGAAAAAACACATTTCGAGACGGCTTGTGCAACAAATATAAATATAAGTATATAATTCGAAGTAATTTTACAGTTCTAATGTAAAATAAATTATATTAATATTATTATATATTATATAATATATTATAAATAAAATGTTTTTATTTTACAGTGAAATATTACAACAGTATTACTTTTTATTTGAACAAATATTATAGTTAATATTAATATTATTTTATAGCCATATTTACAGTATATAATTAGACAATTACAAACAGCAAACCTGGCTTTTAAAAAAAACTTATTTTAAATTGCAATTACAATTTTAATCCTAAAAATTGCAGCAACATAAAAAAGCAGAAAAATTGTGAAGCAGTGGCACAAGCTACTGAAGGATAATCTTACGTTTGATCTATTTCAGTGTGTGTGTGTGTGTGTGTGGGGTAATAAATATGACAAAACTTTTATTAAATTTTAAAATATCAGATGATATATATACAGTATATTGCAGTGAGAGCGATAATTAACACATTAAAAGTATTTGTACAACAATTTTACACTAAATAATTTTTTTTTGTCAATATAGTGACGAACAGCAGCATTTAACAAATTGTTATAATTTTTGAAATATATTTATATTATTCTAACAATTTAGATTAGGGAGCACATATTTCACTATTCTACATCCCTTAATCCCATACCTAACATAACTATCTTATACTATCAATAAGCAGTAATTAGGAGTTTATTGAGAGAAAACTCCTATAGTGAATATGTGTTCCATATTATAAAGTGTTACCAATATTATTTGGTGTATCGCTACAAAAGATGTAAAATGCAACACAATAATTTGCACAAGCAATTTTTTTGCACTGATTAATTTTAAACTGAGCATCTGTACAAACTGATTGACTGCAGACATTGTGGAAATGATACTCTCCTACGCTCAGTTTTCTTATTTTCTGGAGAAGTTGCTAGAAGAAAATCATGCCAAGCAAGTTATTTAAATTTATTTAAATCGTCGGCATGTTTAAATCTGTCTACCTGAATTGGTTTAATGTCACAAGCATTTGAAGGAATGTTTGAGCACTCAGGATTGATTATGCATTGACGTGTGTGTTTGTGTACTTGTGTACAGTGTGTTTCTTCACTCACAGATATAATGAGCTGAGCGGATGTTCTCGCCGGCCCAGTTTGACAATTTCCTTTTTTTTTATTGCCGAGGTCAGCTTTTAAAAGTCAGGGGACGCAGCGGCTCCATGTCGGCTTCATGTGTTCTCATGATGACAGCAACTGTCTCATTTATACAGTCGTGCTGCGGCGTTATTTTCTGTTTGTGTGTTTGCTGTACAGGCCCTTTTCTCGAGTGTGTAGTGTCATGATGCATTCGGATGAAACTCGACCTGTCCATGCAGTCATGTGTTAAATGAGTATCAGAGATTATTAGCAGGCCTGTGGTGGGACATGTGATACTCCATCTGAAACTATTTTAAACCACTTTTTTTTTAATTATGACACATCTAACTTTTATTATGAGCTCATATTAATTGAGAGACTGCATGGAATATTTAAAACATTTATTTATCACACCACAGGACCGTTAAAATGAACTAGGGAGGGGAAAAAGGTACACATTTTCACATTTATTGCATGACTGAATCATCTGACTTCATTAAACGTTCACACAAGGCTGATCTGGGATCTGGCACTTGTTTTGCTCTTTTTAATTGGAAAGATTTTCTTTTTTGCCAGTTTCAGAAACGTTCAGCATGGGTGCAGATTTATTGGCCTATAATAAATGTCACGGTTTGTTGTGTGCGTTTGTGTGATTGTGAGAAGTGACGCGACTTTGGCACAATCTCTCACACACGTTTGCTTTCTGTTTGTTAATGATTCTTAATGAGGTTTAATTTAAGTCATAATGCCGCCTTCAAGTCCTCCTGTAAATTATTTACAACAAAATTATTAATTTTATATATTTTTTTAATTTTCAGAAAAACACAGGAAGTGTTTTAGTTTTGGTTCTGCATAAGCATAATGAATCAGAGAAAAGCCTGTGCTTTATGTGAGTAATTCATCTCTGCTTTTATTTGTATTTCAGTTTTAGTTATTTAGTATTGGCAACTAGCTGAAATAAAGTAAGTTTCATTTTTTAATGGTTATAGTTTTACTTCATTATAATAACCCTGATCTCATCCACAGAGAATTATGGGAAATGTAGTTTTGTCTCACAAGCTTGTCGGCTCATAAACTGACTAAATGAGTTGTATTTTCTGGCTTTATAGCTATTATTCATAAAATAATTACATATATTATTAAATTATTTATACATAAAATAAGTACAAACTGAACTTTAAAGTCAATTCCCTGTTAGAAATGACTACATTTTTATATTTTCTGAATTAATTCTGAGTGGTGCAAAACTCACATTTTTTCTTTGCATTTGCATGTGTGCATTTGGCAGATTTTTTTTATTCAAAGTGACTTTGCATTCAGTGTATATATTTATCAAATCTGTCATGCAAGAAATTTCAGACTTGTCTGACAATAAAGTATCATATATCAATAATATCATAACATATATCATATTACATAAATTAATGCTTTCTACAGAACAATTTGTTACTTTACAATAAGGTTTCATTTGTTTGCATGTTTACTATATTAGTTAAGATAAACTAAAGCATTTAAGCATCTTAATGTTAATTTCAACATTTATTAAAACATTATTAAAATCCAAAGCATAGGTCCTTGAACTAAAAATGAAAAGTTTAATGCTCGCATTAACAAAGATAAATAAATACTGTAGCAAATGTCCTGTTCATTGTCAGTTAATGCATTAATCAATGTTAACGTAGACCTCATTGTCACACTTGATATTGTAGGTTTGGTAAAACCCCTCGCTCTCCAACTATGCGCACTAGTAATCGTGAGTCTTTCCTCGTTGGTATTTCACGTTTGTGTTGGACGACCCTCAGCGCATCTGCACATAAATAACAAGCACTTATCAGCGCTCCCATGAGAGCGTTTATGATAATCTGCCAAATTACCTCTTAACTGTCATGAAACGTTAATGCGTTTAACAACATTTCCTCTGCAGAACCGGGGCTGATTGATGTGAGCACTGCAGCCGGACTGCGGATGTTTTCTGTTGTTTTTTCCTCCGAAAAATTGTGTTTCCTTCGTGACCTTGTAGACTCACTGTTAGGTGGCCTGAGAGGTTTCCATCGGGGACCCGTACGAGTCTCCGAAGACCCTTCAATTTGGGATCTGATGTTCTGCGCGCACAGCTTGAGGATCTGAATGGACAAAGAGGAGAACGCTATGAAAACACCCTGGGTTTTCCTCCTTGTTTCAGGATGGAAAAAGGGAAAAACAGAGGAATACAAACTAATTTATCACAAGGCTTTTACAGCCCCTTCATGGCCCATATTTTGCGCGTTACGATTCCCAGACCTCCTTTGTCCCATATTATCAGATTCACAACACACTGAGCTCTGTGTTTCAATAACTTTATAACGTGTGACTCCATGCCGTTCGTTCACACTTTGAACGCAGGCCCATGAAATGAGTAACTTCTTTTATAATATTACATCGAGTAATGGAACACAGTAAAAGAGATTTACTTTCATAATTCCTGTTCCCGGTCTTTTTGCGAATGATTAATCTGTGCACGTTATGGAGAAAAGTTTTGTCCGTAAATAATATTTCAGCAAAACTGTTGCTCTGAAACTACATTTCAGGTGACATCAGACATCATTGGTTATGTTAATCAGACATCAATGCTAATTAGCCAAGTAGCAAACTCACATTCATGCTCGAGATGTCGCCCACTTTTCATCTAATTCTGGGTTTCCCAAACTTTCTTGTCAGACAAATAACTTTGACCTAAAATAAAAGTCCCCCCTGAGACAATTTACCAACTTGCTGACCTATTAAAGCTTCTCTGATGTTTGTTAATGGTCACATGACATGCAGGTAAACAACTATAATATTTCAGCTTTATATATATATATATATATATATACACCTGTTAGACAGGAAGGGCACAGGACATTTATTATGGGTTTATGTGAGGATTGTTTGAAGTTTACTTAAATTAAAAGTTGTTGTATTGTTATATTTTTTGAAGCCAATAAATGTAAAAAAAAAAAAAAAAGATAGCTTTCAATACACTGTATATCTGTTATTGATGTTTAAAATTTGGGAAAAAAATTATTTTCATGAGATGTTGTCCGTAGCTGTATTAGTATCAGAGATAGTGACCTTCATTCAAAAAAAGATGCCATTAAACAAGTATTTAAAATATACTGTATATATATATATATATATATATATATATATATATATATATTTACAGTGCCTAGCATAATTGAACACATCCATGCTAAAGTTGACTAAAAAGAGGAATAAAAAAATCATTATTTGGAAATTGATCTTAATGCCTTACTTTAAAAAAAATAGGAATAATCCAACCTTTAAGGACACCAATTTTCTTTGTGAATGAATAATGTATCATGAATAAATAAATGTTCTTCCTTAAAATACAGGTTGCAAAAGTCAGGACACCCCTATGTTAAATTCCCATAGAGACAGCAGATCTTTATTTTTAAAGGCCAGTTGTTTCATGGATCCAGGATAATATGCATCCGGATAAAGTTCCCTTGGCCTTTGGAATTAAAATATCCCATATCATCGTATCCCCTCTGGATAACCCTTTTTGCCACTTATACAGCATATAAATATATATAAAACATTATTTTAAAGTATGAATCTAAAGAATGATAGTTTTGAAAGGCATGGAATGAATCTGTCGAGCCTGACATCTCTACTTTACCTGTTTCTAGACACTAACAATTGCATCTCAGCCGTATGGGAAGGCAATCCTGGAAGTGTTTCAGTGGATTCCTGGGGAAGGTCCTGTTACCGTCACTGAACTTCCTACAGAACCACGGCTGATTAACTGCTACGGTTCGTCTATTCCCATCATCCCTTTTGTAGAATTATTTACTGTGTAAATGGTTTTAGGGATTGTAAAGGAGGGGGGAGGGGGGGTGTATACGTTCATACGCCCTGCAAACATCACACCCGTTTTTTTTCCTTTCTTTTTTTGACGCATCTTAACGGAGGATTTATTTCAAGATGGAATAAAATACTGAATTCTCAATATCATCCGTGGAAATAAACTCCCTCGCTCTGGGTTTCGTGCTAGGATAATAATTCAAAACGGCCCGAACACTGGTTGCATTTATTACCGTTTCCACAATGATGCTTCTCGCTGGCAGTATCCTGCCATAAATTTTATTACTATTAAATGTTTCTATCGGGAGATGACAAATATTTGAACGGAGTTGCTTGTCTTTGGCCGGAGAGATTCAAAGGAAAATCCCTGGCCTTGAAAAAACGAGAGCCAATCCCATTCATCTTGATTACGCCTGAGAACAATCTCAGTCAGTTTAAATAGTTTTTTGGAAATGCACCGAGCTTCAGGGCAATTGCAGCGTTTTTATGAGCGCAATAAAGTTGTCGTTCCTTACTGACCGTTGTGAGGATGTGTTTAAGTGCTTGTCTTGTAACGAGGGCATATTGAGCGACGGTTTGCTGTAAAAGCAGCCACGATTGGCCATTAATGATGAGAGATCAAGAGACCGATCTTTAACGGACATTTAAGGTCACAACCCGTGTGGCTGTGTGAATGGAAGCTTGTTTCCGCCACAGAATAAAACATTTTAAAAGATAATTGCGACTTTTTATCTCACAATTGCGAGTTTACATCATGCAATTCTGACTTTATATCACGCAATTCTGACTTTATAACACACAATTCTGACTTTATATCACGCAATTCTGACTTTATATCACGCAATTCTGACTTTATATCACGCAATTCTGACTTTATATCACGCAATTCTGACTCTATAGCAATTGCGACTATATCGAGCAATTCTGACTTTATATCAGGCAATTCTGACTTTATATCAGGCAATTCTGACTATATATCACTAAATTCTGACTTTGTCACGCAATTCTGACTTTATATCACGCAATTCTGACTTTATAACACAATTGCTACTTTATATCACGCAATTCTGACTTTATATCACGCAATTCTGACTTTATATCACGCAATTCTGACTATATCACGCAATTCTGACTTTATATCACGCAATTCTGACTTTATAACACACAATTGCGACTTTATATCACGTAATTCTGACTTTATTTCACGCAATTCTGACTTTATAACACAATTGCGACTTTATATCACGCAATTCTGACTTTATATCATGTAATTCTGACTTTAACACGCAATTCTGACTTTGTTTCACGCAATTCTGACTTTATAACACACAATTGCGACTTTATATCATGCAATTCTGACTTTATATCACCCAATTCTGACTTTATATCACGCAATTCTGACTTTATATCAGGCAATTCTGACTATATATCACACAATTCTGACTTTATATCACGCAATTCTGACTTTGTCATGCAATTCTGACTTTATAACACAATTGTGACTTTATATCACGCAATTCTGACTTTATATCACGCAATTCTGACTTTATATCACCCAATTCTGACTATATCACGCAATTCTGACTTTATATCACGCAATTCTGACTTTATAACACACAATTGTGACTTTATATCACGTAATTCTGACTTTATTTCACGCAATTCTGACTTTATAACACAATTGCGACTTTATATCACGCAATTCTGACTTTATATCACGTAATTCTGACTTTATATCAGGCAATTCTGACTATATATCACACAATTCTGACTTTATATCACGCAATTCTGACTTTGTCATGCAATTCTGACTTTATATCACGCAATTCTGACTTTATAACACAATTGTGACTTTATATCACGCAATTCTGACTATATCACGCAATTCTGACTTTATATCACGCAATTCTGACTTTATAACACACAATTGCGACTTTATATCACGTAATTCTGACTTTATTTCACGCAATTCTGACTTTATAACACAATTGCGACTTTATATCACGCAATTCTGACTTTATATCACGTAATTCTGACTTTAACACGCAATTCTGATTTTATATCACGCAATTCTGACTTTATAACACACAATTGCGACTTTATATCATGCAATTCTGACTTTTTATCACGCAATTCTGACTTTATATCACGCAATTCTGACTTTATATCACGCAATTCTGACTATATCACGCAATTCTGACTTTATATCACACAATTCTTACTTTATATCACGCAATTCTGACTTTATAACACAATTCTGACTTTATAGCAATTGCAACTATATCACGCAATTCTGACTTTACATCACGCAATTCTGACTTTATATCACACAATTCTGACTTTATATCACGCAATTCTGACTTTATAACACAATTCTGACTTTATAGCAATTGCAACTATATCACGCAATTCTGACTTTACATCACGCAATTCTGACTTTATATCACACAATTCTGACTTTATATCACATAATTCTGACTTTATAACACACAATTGCGACTTTATATCACGCAATTCTGACTTTATATCACGCAATTCTGACTTTATAACACACAAATACGACTTTATATCACGCAATTCTTATTTTATATCACGCAATTCTGACTTTATAGCAATTGCAACTATATCACGCAATTCTGACTTTACATCACGCAATTCTGACTTTATATCACACAATTCTGACTTTATATCACATAATTCTGACTTTATAACACACAATTGCGACTTTATATCACGCAATTCTGACTTTATATCACGCAATTCTGACTTTATAACACACAAATACGACTTTATATCACGCAATTCTTATTTTATATCACGCAATTCTGACTTTATATCACGCAATTCTGACTTTATATCACGCAATCCTGACTTTATAACACACAATTGCGACTTTATATCACACAATTCTGACTTTATATCACGCAATTCTGACTATATCACGCAATTCTGACTTTATATCACGCAATTCTGACTTTATATCACGCAATTGCGTCTTTATATCACGCAATTCTGACTATATCACGCATTTCTGACTTTATATCACGCAATTATGACTTTATATCAAGCAATTCTGACTTTATATCACGCAATTGTGACTTTATATCACGCAATTCTGACTTTATAACACAATTGCGACTTTATATCACACAATTCTGACTTTATATCACGCAATTGTGACTTTATATCACGCAATTCTGACTTTATAACACAATTGCGACTTTATATCACGCAATTCTGACTTTATAACACACAATTGCGACTTTATATCATGCAATTGTGACTTTATATCACGCAATTGTGACTTTATATCAGGCAATTGTGACTTTATATCACGCAATTGTGACTTTATAACACGCAATTGCGACTATATCACGCAATTCTGACTTTATAATACACAATTGTGACTTTGTATCACGCAATTCTGACTTTATATCACGCAATTCTGACTATATCACGCAATTCTGACTTTATATCACGCAATTCTGACTATACTGCATATGACGCAATTCTGATTTTATATCACGCAATTCTGACTTTATAACACAGTTGCCACGTTATATCATGCAATTGTGACTTTATATCACGCAATTGTGACATTTTATATCACGCAATTGTGACTTTATATCACGCAATTCTGACTTTATATCACGCAATTCTGACTTTATAACACAATTGCCACTTTATATCAAGGAATTCTGATAAAAAGTCAGAATTGCAAGATGTAATCTTGCAATTGTAAGAAAAAATTTCTTAGATAAAAAGTCGCAATTACCTTTTTTATTTTTCATTCTGTGGCGGAAACAAGCTTCCATAGGGATGAGCATTAACACGCTGGTTTTGCTGAATGGCTAACAGACGGTGTCCCATCAGTCCCGTCAACTTGACTGCAGGCGCCGGCCCACCAACTCAAAGGAATGGCCGTAATTTTCCTTCTTGCATCTTAAAAATCAATGGCCAAAAAGCTTGGAAAGTTTACCAGCTCGATCTCGTGGTTCACCCTGTTTCAATCCAGCCAAAACGCAACACTGTAATAGAAAGACGCCCGTCGGTGGGAGTGAGAACTGATTTATGTCTGTGTTTACTGATAACTCTCATATGACGGCACTTACCGGTCAAAGTTCGGCATTGGACATTCATTCCCAAATATGATTCCGATAGACAAGATGATGGGAATCCCTGAGGATGGGCTGTATTTATTGAGGTTCCACATTGCAGTGGACCTCATCTGGAGTCGTGTGATTGGGGAAAACAGATGGTTCACGGTCACGGTGTGTTTAGACATTGAAACAGTTTGGTTTCATGGTGCTTTTTACGTCTGTTTTGCTTTTAGGATTATGTCTTATTCCTGCAGAATAGCAGCATCATTTCTTAAGATTTTCTGTGCTTTTTGGGGGATCAATTGTTTTATTATTTGAGTGCATTTTAGTACATTGTAAGCTTATAATTATAGTTATAACAAAATAATAATTAAAATTCTAATTTACATATATATATATATATAGGCTATATAATAATTGTGTGTGTGTGTGTGTGTGTGTGTGTGTGTGTGTGTGTGTGTGTGTGTGTGTGTGTGTGTGTGTGTGTGTGTGTGTGTGTGTGAAAGTGAAAGTGAAAGTGAAAATGGCATACAATTTCCAAGCAATAACATGTTATATATATAATTATGAATTTATTTATATATTCTTCTTTTTTTTTTAATTCATATTTATTTTAAACTTCAACAATAAAAATATAAAATGATAAAAAGTTTACATTTTTATATGTGCAGAATATTGCATAAAATCTCAACCAATAACATTTTTATATATAATTATTCATTTATTTATGGGTATATTTTTATGTCACTCTAAACTAAAATTATAATGTAATTTTTAATATATATACATTTTTATACACATCATTTTTATTTGATTCTGGTTATAAAATAGTGACCAAAAACGACAAACAATTGCACAATATAGTGAAGGCAAATGAAGATTAAATAGTTTAAATTAATTAATTGACTAATTTTAAACTAGAAATGCCGTTTGTCAAGACTTTGAAAACTTTGAATAGATTTACAGATATATATACATTTTTTTTATATTCCATTTGCAAAGTGTTTTCTACAGTAAATTTATATTCATCCGCTTATGTGTGCATGCCTACAACATTTTATTTTATTTTATTTATATTGTAATTTACATTGCTCCTATAATAAAAGGACTAACATTACTCTGGATGTCAGCAATCCTTAAAGTCCTGGAACGGCATTGGACTCAGCGTCAGCAAGCCCAGACTTTGACAAGGTAAAAAAAATAATTTCTTGTTTTAACTGGGAGCGGTTCTCGAATAATCTGCAGTTTTTTGTCCATTTACACTGGCAGAAACCCCACAGTCTCGTCCTGCACGTGTAAGACGAAGTGACATGAATAAATGAACAGTGATTCTAAATCTTAATAAGGTTTAGATTGTGGTCGGGATATTGTAGGATTATGTCGTGGGACGCCGGGTCTTACACATGGCTTGAATGAAGAGTCCTTCGAGACCGTCCTATAGACACTGAATGAGCACAGAAATCTTTTACAACAACTGACCAGTTCTCCAAAGCGCTCTACATCTGCTTAAATCGAGACTTGACCCGAGGGGTTTCAGTCCTATTACAATGAAACCTCTAAAGTTATTTTCATGATGGTGCTTGAAAGGGATATAGAATCAGTTTTACAGGTTTTTTTACAGCTCTGTTTTATAAAAAGAGTTTTAAAAAGTGCTTGTTTTATCTCATGAATTCCAGGGAAAGATCTCCACCTGGTCAGACTGAACCACGATCCCTCAGAAGTGACCGTTTATACAGGAGTTCAGGGTCGAGTTGCACCAGCCGTTCCTACGTTTTTTCTTAAACTGGAGCGTGAAGTCCACACTAGAGGCTTAGTGACTACTAGCTAGTTTGTAACTAATTCTGTTCTTTATTCTGTTGCACTATTTGTTCGTAAGGCAGGATGTAGCTAGTAGGTCGTAAGCTTTCCGTAAAGTAATGCGTAAAGTAATATTTACATTTATGCATTTATCCAAAGCGACTTACATTGCATTTTTATTTTTCAAGGAACACATTTACATTATTATCAGTTCTTGCTTTCCCTGGGAATCGAACCCATGACCTTGGCGTTGCAAGCGCCATTTAATATGGCGCCAATTAATATGACGTTAATAATACGTGAAAATACGTACTAGCCTTAAAATACGTGAGCAGAAGTTGTTTAAAAGTTGGGAATTTACGTTTATCCGTCATTTTAACTTCTTTTGCATCACGTAACTAACAGTAAAAATACGTTCCATTATATATGACACAAGTGTTTTTATATGTATATAACATCCAGAAACTGTATTTAAAACAAAATTAACAAGGATAAATAAATAATAATGATACAGAAATAACATTTATTGATTATGACTGATTTTATTTGACACGCACAACACGGGCCGACGAATATTACACCTATTCACATCTATTTAAAGTAATCAATTCACATAACCATTGACTATTTTTGATGGTATTATGATATGTTGATAATTTAACGTGTGTTTGTGTTATGTACGCATCTACGGTGGAAACAAATTTCCTGTCGAGGACAAATAGAAAAATATATCTAATCTATCTATCTAATGTTCTCTCTCTTAAAATGTAAGCGAGTTTAAATGTCAGCATTATCATATATGTCTAAAGAATTGAAGTCTGTCAGGTGAAATATTTAGTCTGCTATTTTAGTCCAACCGTTACTCCTGATCGAGGCTCCCGTAGTTTATACATAGAGTTACGCTTCAACTAAGTTTAATAGTGCAACGCTAAAATATTTAGTAGTGCTTAAGTTGTATCTTAGTGCCCATTTACGTCAAAAGTAGTAATTTGCGCACAGCTGGTGCACCGGCCCCAGGAGTCCCGAAGCATGTGTTTGAAGCCTTGGACTTCACGGTGAACGGGTTATTTGATCAGGTCCCGAACAAAGCCTGTGTTTCTGAAGGCGCCGAAGTTTCACTGCTGCAAATACAGCTGCTGGATTACTGCCCTTTCAGGCCGCAGACTGACAGCATGACGGCTTCATGTGAGAACAGAGGCTTTTAAAAGAGGCTCTACATACAAAAATTATTATTCATTTTTTTTAACCACCTGCGTCTTTTATTGGTCCTTAAATGTGCGGTGGTTGCAAATTGTACAGGAACTTCTTTCAGCTACATTTGCTGGAAAATGTGATCTAATCAGAGTAAAATGTCAATGTGTTTTACGTGTTACGCTGTGATTATGCTAATAATCTCATCTATCTGTTGTGTGTTCATAAAGTATTTTTAATAGTTAGCACAATCATTTATTTTGCAATTATATATATATATATATATTAATATTCTGAAGCATCAGAATAGAGAAGAAAGGTGATTTCAGTGACATGTTTGTTGCTGGTGTTTCAGAAACTGCTGATCTTCTTGGATTTTCACACAATTATCTCTCGGGTTTGCAGAGATTGGACCGAAAAAGAGAAAATATCCAGTGAAAACACACACTCCTGTCAGCCCAGAACAGAAAACTGAGGCTATAATTCACAGACTCACTAAAACCGGACTAAAGAACACTGTAAAACGTTGCCTGATCTGATGAGTTTGGATTTCTGCTGACATTCAGATGTTCGTGTCAGAATTTGGTGAAAACAACATGAAAGCATGGATGATCCGGTCTCGTATCAGCGGTTCAGGTGCTGGTGCTGTAATGGGTGTTTATTGGCACACTTCAGGACTCTTAGTAGCAACCAACTGAGTTTAAACGCCGCCGACCTGAGTATTGTTGCTGATCATGTCCTTCCACAGTCTCCAGATCTCAGTCCAGTAGATCAGCTTTGAGATGTGGAGGAGCGAGAGATTCACATTATGGACAAATCTGCAGAAACTGTGTGAAGCGATCATGACAATATGGAGCAATATCTCAGAGGAATGTTTCCAGCACCTTGTTGAATCTCTGACGTGAAGAAATAAGGCAGTTCTGAAGACTAAAGCGGGTCCAAATCGGTACTAGCAAGTGTTCCTAATAAAGTGGCCGGTGAGTGTGTATATAATTAGTAAGGCACAAACCATGTTATGTAAACAGGGCTTGACATTAACACCCGCCAAATGCGTGTGTATTTCAGCAGTGGCGTGTAACAGTCTCTCCTACTAGCCACTGTAACAATGTTCAGGGAAGAAGGAGGCGGGAACCGGAGAACAATCAAACATACTTTATTTAAAATAAAATAAACAAACCAAAATACCGCCAGCAGCCCCTCGTGGACGACTGCTGGCTACCGAAAATAAATAGAACTGCCAGCAGCCCCTCGCGGACGACTGCTGGCTAAAGTAAAATACAAAAACCAAACACAACTAAAATACAGGCCTGTTCCTCTCTCCATCATCAACGTCGTCGCTCCCCCTTTATGCTTCCGCTCCTCCGTGAGAGATGCGAGACCGGTGAGCTTCACAGGTGTTGCTCATTAGCAATCGCACCACCGACCTCGCGCCGTTCTCTCACGTCCCTCGGCCGTCCTGTTCGCCACATACCCCCATCGCCCCTCACAGGCCGGGGGGTACCCACGAGCCTGTGCCTACTCCCCCCCCCCCCCGGTGGCGGCGATCCCTGGGGGGTATGGACCGACAAGCCGAGGGAAACGGAGACGGAAGCATGAGGAGCGACAGATCGAGAGAGGGGAGAGAGGAAAAAAAAATTTGGTCCAGTTCCCACAACGCGCTGCCATCTGGTCCCCCACCAGCTGGGCGATCTCCTCCGCGGTGCCTGGCGGTGACGCTGGGTAGCCCTCGGTGGACGGCTCGACGCTCCTCCGCCGCCCGGTGGACGGCGACGGCTCCTTGGGTTCCTAGGGCAGTCGGCAGGAGTCCCCGCTCCCTGCTCCTCCCCTTCACTGGTGGACGGCAGCAGGCTCCGGCCCACGGCGACCGGCGGCGACTCCCCCGCTCCCTCCCGGACGGCAGCCGCCCCTCCAACTCCCAGGCGGCCGGCAGCGAGCTCGACCGTCCCCCCGGCAACTCACTCCAGCGCACCGCCTCGAACGTCCATTGCCGCTCCTCCCCCGCTCCCTGCTCCTCCCCTCGTTCGGCGGATAAGGCTCCGGCCCACGGCGAGCGGCGGCGACTGGCGCACCGTGCTCGATGGCACCGCGGATTCCCCACAGCAGCGAGGACTCTCTGACAGCGCGTTCCTCCCTCTTCCCGGGTTTCGGCACCAGTGTAACAATGTTCAGGGAAGAAGGAGGCGGGAACCGGCGAACAATCAAAATAATCTTTATTTAAAATAAACCAAACAAACTAAAATACCGCCAGCAGCCCCTCGGGGACGACTGCTGGCTTACCCAAAATAAACTAACGGCCAGCAGCCCCTCGCGGACGACTGCTGGCTAAAATAAAACACAAAAACCAAACACAACTAAAACACAGGCCTGTTCCTCTCTCCATCATCAACGTCGTCGCTCCCCCTTTATGCTTCCGCTCCTCCGTGAGAGATGCGAGACCGGTGTGCTTCACAGGTGCTGCTTATTAGCAATCGCACCACCGGCCTCGCGCCGTTCTCTCACGTCCCTCGGCCGTCCTGTTCGCCACAGCCACTTTTGCAGGTTGATCAAAAATATTGATTTTACGATACATATTGATATCTGAAATATCTGAAACTGTTTTGCAGGAGACACAATACCAGCTGTGTTCCCTCTCTCTCTCTCTCTCTCTCTCTCTCACCCTGTCTATCTCTCTCTCTCTCACCCTCTCCATCTCTCTCTCTCTCTCTCACCCTCTCCATCTCTCTCTCTCTCACCCTCTCCATCTCTCTCTCTCTCTCACCCTCTCCATCTCTCTCTCTCACCCTCTCCATCTCTCTCTCTCTCACCCTCTCCATCTCTCTCTTTCTCTCACCCTTTTAGTTAATCTCTCTCACCCTCTCCATCTCTCTCTCTCTCTCTCTCACCCTCTCCATCTCTCTCTCTCTCTCCATCTCTCTCTCACCCTCTTCTTAGTTAATCTCTCTCAACCTCTCCATCTCTCTCTCTCTCTCACCCTCTCAATCTCTCTCTCTCTCTCTCTCTCACCCTCTCCATCTCTCTCTCTCTCTCTCTCACCCTCTCCATCTCTCTCTCTCTCTCTCTCTCACCCTCTCCACCTCTCTCTCTCTCACCCTCTCCATCTCTCTCTCTCTCTCTCTCTCTCTCTCTCACCCTCTCCATCTCTCTCTCTCTCCCTTTCTCTCTCTCTCACCCTCTCCATCTCTCTCACTCTCACCCTCTCCATCTCTCTCTCTCTATCTCACCCTCTCCATCTCTCTCTCTCTCTCTCTCTCTCTCACCCTCTCCATCTCTCACCATCTCTCTCTCTCTCTCTCCATCTCTCTCTCTCTCACCCTCTCCATCTCTCTCTCTCTCTCACCCTCTCCATCTCTCTCTCTCACCCTCTCCATCTCTCTCTCTCTCTCACCCTCTCCATCTCTCTCTCTCTCACCCTCTCCATCTCTCTCTCTCTCACCCTCTCCATCTCTCTCTCTCTCACCCTCTCCATCTCTCTCTCTCTCTCTCACCCTCTCCATATCAATTTCAATTTCAAATTAGCTTTATTAGCATGACTGTGTAACACAATGTTGCCAAAGCATCAACATATTATATATATAAATAATAAAACAAACAAACAAATAAAATATGTAACATTGTAAATAGATAGATAAATAAAAATAATCTATCTTAATAGATGAATAAATACAGTGGGTCACTCCAGAGAATTAGCTGTCTCTTGCGTTATGAATAGCTAGCACATATTTAGCTGCTAGTGCAGCTGTATTATCATCTTCTCCCAGTAAGAAGGACATTTTTTCAGTGTCACTCAGTTCAAAGAATGACGGAATCAAGGTTTCAAATCTGGACAGAAAAGTTTCTCTTATACTGGTATATTTGGGACAGAAGAGCAGAAAGTGTTCCTCATCCTCTATGTGCTGTAGATCACAGTGTCTACAGATCCTCTGCTCTCTCTCTCCATGTTTGTCTATGTCTACCTCTCTCTATCTCTAGATCATGGTCACTTAATCTGTATTTGGAGAGGATTTGTCTTTCTTTAAAATGTTTAATAAATAGATAACTGGCCAATTTAGTGGTTCTATTGAGGGTCGAGTAACATTTGAGTTTATTTTGGAGGTCAAAACTTGCTTTTAGTGATTGATCATGAGTGTCTTTTAGATGTGTGTGTATTTCTTTAACAATAGTTTTGGGGCAGTAGCTGTGGTCAGTGGGGGGTGTAGTCTGATGGAGGAGGTGAAGAGCGAGTGTGTTTAGAGGATGAGGTTCTGCTGAGGTTTCATTGGCGAGGAGGGCTTTATATTGGACTGACTCTGGATCAGACTGATGGAGGTGATGCCAGAACTGAACACATCTCTTCTGGATCTCGATGTTCAGCGGGTACAAGCCTAGCTCAGCCCTGCAGGCACACACACACACACACACACACACACACACACACACACACACACACACACACACACACACACACACACACACACACACACACACACACACACACACACACACACACACACACACACACACACACACACACACACACACATACACACACATACACAATTATTATATAGCCTATATATATATGGGGCAGTCATGGCCTAATGGTAACAGAGTTGGACTGGTGATCCAAAGGTTGCTGGTTCGATTCCAGTACCGGCAGGAATATGACTGAGGTGTCCTTGAGCAAGGCACCTAACCCCCAATCGCTCCCCGGGCGCCACTCAAGGCTGCCCGCTGCTCCGGGTGTGTGTATCCACGTTTGCAGTGTGTGTGTCTTCACTACTCACTACTCTGCTCCTAATGTGTGTGCACTTACTTGGATGGGTTAAATGCAGAGGTCAAATTCCAAGTATGGGTTACCATACTTGGCCATCACGTGTCACTTTCACTTTCATATATATATGTAAATTTTGTACTGGTCCCCAAATTTCACATCCATATAAAATAATTGGTTTTATTATTGAATTATATAATTTGATCCAGGTTTTAATGGGTAATTTTAAGTGGCCGCATCGTGACTTTATAGCATAAAAAGCTGATGCCCAGATAGCTATAGCTAGTGCTGTGCTGCAGGACCTGGCCTTTATACAGGAACTGGTGTTTGTGTCCCTGAGATCTGGCCTTCTTCTGGAAATGACTCTGGTTTTGTCCAGATTGACGGTCAGGGCCCAGTCGTGACAGTACTGTTCCAGCAGGGACAGGCTCTGCTGAAGGCCCTCAGGTGTGCGGGACAGCAAGACCAGATCATCCGCGTACAGCAGACATCTGACCTCTGACCCCTGACCCTTGACCTGTGTGTGCTGTAGAGTGAGGCCGGGGACAGTAGAGCTCTCCAGCGCTGATGCCAGATCATTGATGTAGATGTTGAATAAAGTCGGGCTCAGACTGCAGCCCTGCCTCACTCCACGGCCCTGCTGGAAGAACGCGCTTCTGTGGTTCCTGATTTTCACTGCACTTTTACTGTTGCTGTACAGAGATTTGATAATATCAAACGTTTTTCCGCCAATGCCAATTTGTAGGATTTTGTATAGTAGACCATCATGCCAAATTGAGTCGAATGCTTTTTTAAAGTCAACAAAACATGCAAATATTTTCCTTTGTTTGTCCTTGATGTTTTTGTTGATGAGAGTGTGTAGAGAATAGATGTGGTCGGATGTGCGGTGTTTTGGTAGAAAGCCAATCTGTGCTTTATTTAAAATGTTGTGTGATGAGATGTGTGAGACAATGCGTGCGTTTATGATCCTGCAGAACAGTTTTCCTAAAGCACTGCCCACACTGATGCCGCGATAACTATTAGGGTCGAATCGATCTCCTTTCTTGAATATGGGGGTGATGATTCCTTCAGACCAGATCTCAGGGACGCTTCCGGACCAGAACACCAGATTAAATAATTTGGCTAGAGTTTTAATCATGCTGGGACTGCTGAGTTTAAGCATTTCATTACTAATGTGATCTTGTCCACAAGCTTTCTTTAATTTAAGATTTTTAATGTGTTCTAATATTTCAGATATTGTTATAGATTTATCTAATGGATTTTGATAAATTTTAATTGTTTTCTCCAAGTCTTCTAGAGTTTTCTTTATTTTACTCTGAGGTTGGTTAAGGTCCGCTGGTGCAATTTTTCGATACAAATTTTCAAAGTAAGATTTCCAAATTGTGCCATTCTGGAGTGACATCTCTAATTTGGGTTTTTCTAGTTTTTTATAAAGATTCCAGAAAGTGTTATGATCTACCGAATTATCAATTTCATCAATTTTGGATTTAAAATATTTTTCTCTTTTGTTCCACAAAAGTCTTTTATAATTTTGCAGACAGTCTGAATAAGAAAGCCGTAATGTCTGGCTGGACGGGTCTTTGTGTTTTTTGTTAGAGAGTCTCCTCAGCTCTTTTCTGAACCTGCACATTCATCATCGAACCACACATCCTTTCTTATTCTCTGTTGATCTGTTTTATGTTTGCTTTGCTGTTTAATGTTAGATAGAGTCATCAATGTTTTGAATATGTAATTTAAGTTTTTTGTTGCTAAATTTATTCCATTAATATCTAAAGTGAAATCGGTGGACATAAATTCATCCAGCATTTTTAATATTGTAGGACTGTTCATATTTTCTTTGAATTGATCCGAGTTGGATTGATTCCATTTAAGTTTGGGTTTCAAAGGAAACAGTTTTTCAGAATCAAGTGGAGAAGTTTTAGTTATTTCACACGGGGGCTTCAGATAAAGCACAGTTTGGCAGTGATCGGAGATCGGGAGCTGAGGTCTGACTATGAAGGCATTAATAAAGCTCTGGTCAATATCTGTTATTGAATAATTAACCACACTGGTTCCTAATCTGGAGCAGTAAGTGAATCTACCTAAAGTATCTCCACGAGTCCTGCCATTGATGATGTAGAGACCTAAACCTTTACAGAGTTTTAACATTTGTTTTCCATTAATGTTCACTGAGTTATCATAGCTGTTTCTTGGTGTGATATTCAATGAGGAATGAAACGTGGTGTCATTGAGGATGTGGTCATTATCTACAATATTTACATAATCAATTTCTCGCCCTGTTCTGGCGTTTAAGTCTCCGCAGACGAGGACATTTCCTCTGGACTGAAAGTGTAAGATGTCAGCCTGTAATGTTGGAAAGCTGTCCTTTTCGTAATAGGGAGAGTCATGAGGGGGGATATAGACGGCACAGAGGTAAAGATTGGACTGTGAAATGATGGATTTCACTTCAAGCCAAATATAAGATTTTCCACTTTTAGCAATTTTAATCGAATGTTTTAGATCATCTTTGTGCCATATAAGTATTCCACCTGAGTCTCGGCCACATTTTATTTTAGAATTTTTTGATGAAGGAACCATAATTTCCTTGTAACCTATTGGACACTGTAAAGTCTCATTACTACGACACCACGTCTCATGAAAGATACAGATGTCCATACCAGTTACACTGCTGAGTAAGTCTTGGTCTACAGTCTTATTACCAAACGTAGAAGAGTGCAGACCTTGTATATTCCAACTACTGATTTTAAAAGATTTCATGGGTGCTTCTATAATGTGTGTGTGTGTGTATATGTGTGCGTGTGTGTGTGTGTTATGCAGGTTATGTCCTCAGTCTGGAGCAGATGATGTTCAGCAGATGTCTTATCTGGTTGAGTTCAGCGGCTTCAGGGTTTTGGGGTTGTTGAGCGGCCGCTGCGTAGCTCTTGTGTTGTGATGCAGGTCCGGGGGCCGGTCTGGGCTCTGCTGGAGGACGAGGGCTTCTCGGTGTTGTGTAGCTCTTGTGTTGTGATGGAGGACGAGGGCTTCTCTGTCTTGTGTAGCTCTTGTGTTGTGATGGAGGACGAGGGCTTCTCGGTGTTGTGTAGCTCCTGTGTTGTGATGGAGGACGAGAGCTTCTCTTGTTATCGAAGTTTCTGCTGTTTCTTGCTGTGTTTCCAAGAGCTGTGCTTTTCAGCACTCTGGCGAAGACTTTCACTCCTTGCTTATTTAGATGTACGTAATCATACATATGATGAGGCTGTATGTCTTTGTGATGGGCGAGATGAACATTGGGAATAAGTGCGCAGCTTCTGGAGAGTTCCACATTATTCCCGTGGATCACGTGGAACGGCACGTCGGTGCGTGGCAGCAGTGTGGACAGAGTTATTATAGCCTCTGGGAAACGTTGTGTGGCTGTGATCGCCACCTCTCTCATCACAGGAGCCACACGGCCCTTCATGGCCCTTAAATCATTTGTCCCTGTGTGGATTATGATGTGCTTGTAGTTTTCATGTTTACTCTCAGACAGGATCTGAAAAGCACTTCTTGTGTTTGGACACCAGATTTTCTTGGCTCTCATGTTTGGTAATAGGAGTTTCTCATTGACATATTTCCCATTCGAGTCAGTCAGGATAAGAGCGTGTGTCTCTCCCGGGTCCTGTGCAGCGGAGCTGTGGATCTGGAAAGCTGGATCAGTCGAGCAGTGAGGCTCTTCCACTGGTAGCTGTTCAGGTCGAGGATTCTCCATGAGCATCTCTGGACGGATCAAGGGTTTAGCAGAAGATTCTGTAGGTGCTGAAACAGAACTGAGTCTTTCTTTTAGGTCTGTGATGAGTTCATCTTTGGTGCGAAGAACTGACTTTAAGGCAGAGAGCTCCTCCTGTATTTCTTTTCTAACGTCTGTTAGTTGTCTTCCTAAAGTGGATTTTACTTACCTCAGTTCATCTTTAGTTTGTTGAAGTTCTGTTGACATTTCTTCTCTGTGTCTCTGCAGATATTCAACTTCTTGTTTTAAGTTCTTTATGTCAATTGTCACTTGTTCCATGTTGTTGTCTTTCAGGTGGGACAGTATTTACTCTTTTATCTCCACTACTTCTACTTCCAGAAGTGAAAAATTGTCTTTCATTCTTGACATTGGAGATGGGATCGCAGTTGCTGAAGTCACTGTCATCTTTTGGACTGCTCTTCCAGGGGAGGCATCAATGTTCATATTCTTGTCCGCTTCATCAGACAGGGCCAGTGTTTTTATTAGTTCAAAATCCTTGATGAAGACCTTGAGAGCAGACTCTGATCCCTGGATCATGACAGTGCCATTTTGATACAAGTTCAGGGTCAAAAATCTTGTTTGATCATTTTTTTCAGCATCTTCAAATGCTAAGATCTGTCTGCCTTTACAGATGCCTCTTTTCTTGGTGAAGTTGAGATGTTGACAGAAGGCAGTGTGCCACAAAGGGCTGTGTTCGGTGTAAAAGAGCAGGTTGTTCATGGCACTGTGGTCCTGTAGTTCAGCAAACAGTGTGTCAGGGCTCTCCTTCATCTGCTTGTGTCTGAGCATCTGCCTGGAGTGCTCAGAGCTCTTCTGAGGGTAGATGAAGGGGCGGGGCCAAGATGATGCGCTGGCCATCATTGATTTAGAATATCAACAACCAACTGAAATAACTGCCACTGTTTTGATTTGCTTTGTTTTTCATTTCTCAGTGAAGATATAAAATAGGCAAAAATGAGTAAATAAGCCAAAAATGGGAAAAATATGACTTTCACTGATCTTTTTAAAATTCCTGTTGTGTCCAAAATGTCCAAAAATGTTTTTCTGTGCTGTTCTTTCAAACAGAAATTAGGCAAAAGTCCAAAGAGAGATAAATAGCATTGTCTATTTAAAATATCTTTACCTCTCTTTTCCTGTAAGTTTTCTTATAGTAGTTGTTGTTGTTTGTTGCTTGATGTTATCCTTTCCAACATGAATATCCTCTTCTGCAGAGGGTTATCCTGTGATCAGCTTCTCTTGAACCTTTCCTAAGATTCAGGTGTGACAGTGTAAAAAAAAAAAAAAAACTGTCCAGATTCAGCAAAATCTTTGTTTAGATGTTGTCTAGGTGTTGTTGTATGTTGAATGCTCTATTCTCTTTAGCTTTGTTGGCAAATAAATCTTATTTTTTCTTGCAATTTATCTGGAGCTCAACTCAAGTGTCTGTAAGTGTCAAGTGTCACCCTCTCCATCTCTCTCTCTCACTCTCTCTCTCTCTCTCTCTCTCTCTCTCTCTCTCTCTCTCTCTCACCCTCTCCATCTCTCTCTCTCCATCTCTCTCTCTCTCTCACCCTCTCCATCTCTCTCCCTCTCTCTCTCTCTCTCTCTCTCTCTCTCTCACCCTCTCCATCTCTCTCTCTCTCTCCATCTCTCTCTCTCTCTCACCCTCTCCATCTCTCTCTCTCTCTCTCCATCTCTCTCTCTCTCTCTAACCCTCTCCATCTCTCTCTCTAACCCTCTCTCTCTCTCACCCTCTCCATCTCTCTCTCTCTCTCACCCTCTCCATCTCTCTCTCACCCTCTCCATCTCTCTCTCACCCTCTCTCTCTCTCACCCTCTCCATCTCTCTCTCTCTCTCTCTCACCCTCTCCATCTCTCTCTCTCTCTCTCTCTCTCACCCTCTCCCTCTCTCTCTCTCTCTCTCTCTCACCCTCTCCATCTCTCTCTCTCTCACCCTCTCCATCTTCTCTCTCTCTCTCTCTCTCACCCTCTCTCTCTCTCTCTCTCTCTCCCTCACCCTCTCCATCTCTCTCTCTCTCTCTCACCCTCTCCATCTCTCTCTCACCCTTTCTCTCTCTCTCACCCTCTCCATCTCTCTCTCTCTCTCTCTCTCTCTCTCTCACCCTCTCCATCTCTCTCTCACCCTCTCTCTCTCCCTCACCCTCTCCATCTCTCTCTCACCCTCTCTCTCTCTCACCCTCTCCATCTCTCTCTCTCTCACCCTCTCTCTCTCTCTCACCCTCTCCATCTCTCTCTCACCCTCTCCATCTCTCAATCTCTCTCACCCTCTCCATCTCTCTCACCCTCTCCATCTCTCTCTCACCCTCTCCATCTCTCTCTCACCCTCTCCATCTCTCTCTCTCACCCTCTCCATCTCTCTCTCACCCTCTCTCTCTCTCTCACCCTCTCCATCTCTCTCTCTCTCTCACCCTCTCCATCCCTTCCTCTCTCTCTCACCCTCTCCATCTCTCTCTCACCCTCTCTCTCTCCTCACCCTCTCCATCTCTCTCTCTCTCTCACCCTCTCCATCTCTCTCTCACCCTCTTCTCTCACCCTCTCCATCTCTCTCTCTCTCACCCTCTCCATCTCTCTCTCTCTCTCTCTCTCTCTCTCTCTCTCTCTCTCTCTCTCTCTCTCTCTCTCTCTCACCCTCTCCATCTCTCTCTCACCCTCTCTCTCTCCCTCACCCTCTCCCATCTCTCTCTCTCTCTCACCCTCTCTCTCTCTCTCTCTCTCTCACACTCTCTCTCTCACCCTCTCCATCTCTCTCTCTCTCTCTCTCTCTCTCTCTCTCTCTCTCACCCTCTCTCTCTCTCACCCTCTCTCTCTCACCCTCTCCATCCTCTTCTCACCCTCTCCATCTCTCTCTC
>NW_027508984.1:5000-65000 GCF_051911475.1 Siphateles boraxobius
CCAGTCCAGCCATCTCATCAGAAACTACATTTCCCAGCATCCCTTTTGTTCCTCACCTGCACTCATTCAGGCATCACCCGCACCTGTTCCGCATCAGCGCTCCAATCTCCTCCAGGATAAGAGCACACACCTCAGTCACGACAGCCAAGCTCAGACCGTCAGTCCAAATATGATTTTTGTGAATACCCGATTGGAATCCGATCAGATTTAGCAAGTGTGAAAAATCCCATGAAATGCAATTTTTATTAATTCAATTCAATTCAATTCAAATTTATTTGTATAGCGCTTTTCACAATACACATTGTCTCAAAGCAGCTTTACAGAAATTGCATTTCGGAAATGTACATAGAAAAATACAGTTAGTTAATCAAGTATTAATTTATGGCATAACATATCGCCGGCTTTGAGTCGTCTCTTCACAGGCGTCGAGTCGTCTCTTCACAGGCGTTGGGGCATCTGAAGTCTCCGTGAGAGGCTGGATACAAACTGGAGCTGACGAACGCTATTTACCTCGGGACAAGCGTCCCGAGATAACAGCAGAAAGGCAGATGGGAAATAATTAGCATAGCTGATGTTCATAATGTTAATGCATTCGAACTGATTCAGCAGTATCAAAGGTTAAGCATTAAGTGAATGCTTGGTTAAAGAGATGCGTCTTTAATCTAGTTTTAAACTGGGACAGCGAGTCTGAGTCTCGTACAATATCAGGAAGGCTATTCCAGAGTTTAGGAGCTAAATGCGAGAACGCCCTCCCTCCTTTAGTGGACTTAGATATCCTAGGAATGACCAGAAGCCTCGAATTTAGTGATCTTAAAGAGCGCGATGGATTGTATGGCGATAGAAGGTCTGTTAAATACACAGGAGCTAAACCATTTAGGGCTTTATAGGTCAGTAGGAATACTTTGTAATTGATACGTAACTTAATAGGTAACCAGTGTAGAGATGATAAAATAGGTGTTATATGATCATATTTTCTTGATCTAGTAAGAACTCTAGCAGCTGCATTTTGCACTAACTGTAGCTTGTTGATTGAGGATGTAGGACAGCCAGCTAATAAAGCATTACAGTAATCTAGTCTCGAGGTCATGAATGCATGAACTAACTTTTCTGCATCAGAAACAGATAGCATGTTGCGTAGCTTAGCAATGTTTCTAAGGTGGAAAAAGGCTGTTCTTGTAATATATGAAATATGATTTTCGAAAGTCAAGTTGCGGTCTAGTATAACACCCAGGTCTTTTACTGTAGTGGATAAAGTAACAGGACATCCTTCTAAATTAAAGTTGTATTGTAAGGGATTTTGTGGGTAGTTTTTTGGACCAATAAGTAGTACCTCCGTTTTATCTGAATTTAATAGCAGGAAATTACACGTCATCCAGCATTTTATATCATTTAGACACTCTGTCAATTTAGATAAGTTAGTGTTTTCATCTGGTCGTGATGAGATATATAATTGAGTGTCATCAGCATAACAGTGGAAATTAATTCCATGTTTTCTTATAATATTACCAAGTGGCAGCATATATATTGAGAATAGCAGAGGGCCTAACACCGATCCTTGCGGCACTCCATAGTCCACTGACGTTATCTTTGATTTTTCCCCATTTAGACAGACAAAATGGTAACGGTCTGATAAGTAAGATCTAAACCAGCTTAATGCCTGTCCCTGAACACCAGTGTAGTTTTGTAGTCGATCCAGGAGTATTTTATGATCGATAGTGTCGAACGCAGCGCTTAGATCGAGTAGAACTAGTATTGAGATACAGCCTTGGTCAGAAGCTAAAAGTAAATCATTTGTAATTTTAACTAGCGCAGTTTCTGTGCTATGATGCGGTCTGAATCCCGACTGGAATTTTTCATAGATATCATTTTCTTGCAAGAAAGAGCACAATTGAGCGGACACAATTTTTTCTAGTATTTTAGACATAAATGGAAGATTTGAGATGGGTCTGTAATTTGCTAAGTTATTTGGATCTAATTGCGGTTTCTTAATGAGAGGTTTTATTACTGCCAGCTTGAATATTTTTGGAACATGACCTAAAAATAAAGACGAGTTAATAATATTAAGAAGAGGCTCTTCGACTACAGGTAACACTTCTTTCAGTAGTTTAGTGGGTATTGGATCTAATAAACATGTTGTTGGTTTCGATGCAATGATAAGTTTATTTAGCTCTTCCTGTCCTATAGTTGTAAAGCGGTGTAGTTGTTCTAGAGGGGCCATAATTGAGGCTGAATCATAAGACATCATAGAGGATTGTATATTTACAATTGTGTTTCGGATGCTTTCTATTTTCTCATTGAAGTAATTCATAAAATCATTACTACTATATTGTAATGGAATATTTTGCTCTGGTGATGTTTGTTTATTTGTTAGTCTAGCCACGGTGTTGAATAAAAACCTTGGATTATTTTGGTTATTTTCTATTAGTTTGCGGAGATGCTCAGCCCTTGCTGCTTTTAGAGCCTTTTTATAACGTGACATACTGTCTTTCCACGCGATTCTAAAGACCTCTAAATTAGTTTGTTTCCATTTACGCTCTAAGTTACGAGTTTCTCTCTTGATTGCATGCGTAGCACTGTTGTACCATGGTGCTTTAGTTTTCTCTCTTACCTTTTTTAATCTAATTGGTGCAACAATATCTAGTGTACTAGAGAACATGGTGCTCAAACTGCTAGTCATTTCCTCTAGTTCATCTGTTTGTTTGGGTGCACTGCGCAGCTGAGATAGATCAGGTAAGCTATTTGAGAATCTATCTATAGTGGTTGGAAGGATTGTTCTGCCTGGTCGATAACGTTGCGCAACGTGACAAATTTCAGCAGTACGTATTATACAAGTTACCATGTAATGATCAGTGAGATCATCACTTTGCGGTATAATATTTATATCAGTTTGATTGGTTCCATATGATATAATTAAATCTAGTGTATGATTTAGACGATGAGTGGGACCACTGACGTTTTGCGTGACCCCAAAGGAGTTTAATAAATCTGTAAACGCAGTCCCTAACGCATCATTTGTATTATCTACGTGTATGTTAAAGTCTCCAACAATTATTGCTTTATCGACATTGACCAATAGATCTGAGAGAAAGTATGCAAACTCTTTTAGGAAATCAGCATAGGGCCCTGGAGGTCTATATAGGGTAGCCAAGGCTAGAGATAATATGGATTTGTTTCTTGCATCTAAGAGCGTAACATTTAGCACAAGTACTTCAAACGAATTAAACCTGTGACCTGTTTTCTGAGTAACATTAAGAATATCTCTATAGATTGTTGCAACACCGCCGCCACGACCGATCAGACGGGGCTCATGCTTATAACAGTATCCTGGTGGAGTGGACTCATTTAGACCGAAATAATCATTTGGTTTAAGCCAGGTTTCAGTAAGGCAAAGTACATCGAAACTATTATCTGTGACCATTTCATTTACAATAACCGCCTTAGGTGTGAGCGATCTAATGTTTAGAAGACCTAGCTTTAGAAATTGTTTTTGTTCACTGATATTTAGATTTTCTGGTTTAATTACAATAAGATTTTTGCTAGATCCTACACTAGATTTATTGTTTGGCCTCACTAAGCGAGGAATAGACACAGTTTCTATATAATGTTCTACACTACTTATATCAATTAAGTTGGGACAGCAAAGACTGTGATTTGGACTTTGACTTACTAGTCATATGGTGTGTAACGTCTTGGAGATGTTGTCCGACAGAACAGCCGCTCCGATTCTGCTGGGGTGCAGGCCATCAGCACGGTAGAGCCTAGGTCGCTCCCAGAACAGATTCCAATTATTTACAAAGAGCAGTTTCTGTTCATTACACCATGACATTAACCATTCATTTAGAGCAAATAATCTACTGAACCTTTCTTGTCCTAGTCGGTACGTGGGAAGCGGTCCAGACACGATGATCGTTGCTTCAGGCGATGTGCTGCGAACCGTCTCGATCAGGCTTCTGTAGTCCTTCTTCAGAACCTCCGTCTGCCGCAGCCTGATGTCGTTCGTCCCGGCGTGTAGGACCACAGCTCCGACGCGCTCGTCACCGTTCAGGATCTCGGGAATCTGTGCAGCGACATCAAGAACACGAGCACCAGGAAAGCAGTGAGTGCGCACCTTACGCTTACCTGAGGTAGCACGGACATGACGGACCATGGAAGTGCCGATGATCACGGCGGCGTCACGTTCCGGCTCGCGAAGAGGGGAGAAGCGGTTCCGGGTGGAGATCTCGAAGACCGGGAGGGGGGGGGAAGTCCTTGGTCTGGTCCTGGCTCGTGTCTTCCGCTGTGGGATCACCCAGGGTCCATGTTGTTGCCTCGGTGCCGGAGTGAATGAAGGCAGAGATGATCGCGTCCTCCTGGGCAGAGAAACGCACGGAGTAGACGAAGTCGGAGTCAAAAAGTTACTAACCACTGACTTGTGAGCATCGGCGCGTGATGTTTCAAGCGTTGATCGCCGATCTCGCAGCTCGGCTTGCTTCACCAGCAGAACGCGGATCTGTTTCTCCACCGACTCCAGCTCCAATCGTACCGAAACCAGCTCGAATGTGTCCTCACCTGCACTCAGAGGTAACGTTAGACACACATCCGATATGTTCGCCATTATAACAGATGAACAGTAAATTAGTAGTGATACTACCAATATCACTACTAATTTAGGACTGAAATGATGGATATAACACGTATCCTTTCAGTCAAACGGGTGTAAAATGAGAGGGTCGATAGGCGCGAGGCCACGCGTGAAATGCTAGCGGGCTAAAGGCTAGTAGCCGAGATTCGGAAAGTTGGATCTAAGTAGCGATATCAAAGCAATCCGATTGTTTTTTATAAGGAATAGTGTCGAGGATAAGTTCACATGATATAAAAATAGAAAGTGCTTGTTTATAAATGAGTGGTAAAGAAGAAAATCAGCGATTAATGAATCAATTCGACGGAGTTCCAAACACAAACACATTAATCTGTTTTGAGCTACATTTAAATGTGGTTTGAAATCCTATTCATATCGCATTTTTGGAAAACCATTTCAGGTTGACCTCTCTAATTAGATTTCCCATAATTGATGGGACTTTATCATGCCACGTAAAATGAAAAATATGTCAGAATTTGTTATAGAAAACATGCTGAAAGTTACTGCAGAAACAATGTTGTGATGTTACAAACTGTTTGCGATCGAATTAACGCTAGATGTTTTGCTATAAATTACAGACATGCATTCTATTGCATGAGGTCTATTTCTCTTTTTACTCAGTTATTTTGCTTTTTTCCAGATTCAATCATAGGCTCGTTCTTGCGTACTAGAGCTCGTTCACACATGCGCAGTCTTAAAAAACGGTTCTTTAAACCTCTTGACAAACTAAAAGACATTTGTATGTATTCTAAATAAAAGATATAGATTGTACTGAATGTCAGCTTGCTTATTTTTGCTCTAGATAAGGATTCACACGTCATGCAAACAAGAAACTCTGCTTCTAACCACAGGTCGAGATCTGTCGTTCCAAACACATCTTTCGATGCTGTTTGCGAATGTTCGTTGGAACGATGGTTTAAAGAGTCTATCAGCGGATATATATTACGGATCCGCTGATAGATGCCACTTTCAAACGCTCCCGTGTCTATCTGTGTCGGCACTCGATGAAGAGAGTCAAAGATGTCATAGTTGATCGTTATTTTCAGTACCAACTTGGTACCGAAGTCGGTACTTTTTGACAACTCTAGTGTGGTAGAACTTGATTTTACATGTTGAGACTTGATGGCTTTTTGTGTGTGTGTGTGTGTGTGTGTGTGTGTGTGTGTGTGTGTGTGTGTGTGTGTGTGTGTGTGTGTGTGTGTGTGTGTGTGTGTGTGTGTGTGTGTGTGTGTGTGTGTGTATGTGTGACTTTGGGCAAGTTGTCAACCACAAAGAAAAACAACTCATTGGAGCACCTTAGACACTTCCTAGCAGTTATATACAAAGTGACTGAAACTGCGGCAGCAAGTCGTCCACATGAAGGCAAGAGAAGTTGGTTGTTCCAAATCTGTGATTTCTAAAATTTTGCAGCTTTACAATGACACTAACTGATTCAAGTCCCCCCAAAAGGCTGGTCGTCCATGTGAGACAAATGCACGAGAGGACAGGATAAAGCGGAGACTGTCGACGGGAAACTGGTTCATTGCTCACCAGTTCAGCGCTGAACAGGTCCGGGGTCTGTCTCGGCATACAGTGTCCCGTCCTTAAGAAAATTTGGACTGAAAAGCACACCAAGCCTCTCAGAAGCGGAAAGAATCAAAAGGCTAGGCTAACCTTTGCTGAGGAGCATGTTGTGTGAACAGAGGAAAACTGGTACAAAGTTTACTTTAGTGATGAGAGCAAGTTTAATTTAAATGGGAAACATTATGTGTGGCATCAAACTTGGGAAAGGCTGAACCCAAAGTGCGTAAAGAAATCAATGAAAGGTGTCATGGTTTATTTCATGGGCGTCGGAACCATTGTATATGTGTGGGACAAGACCCACCCGCTTTTTAAGACCAATGATATTGGACCCACTCACTTCTACCGTCTCTAATTCAGCGCATATGTCTGTTCACTTTTCAGAGCGCCGTCAGTCAAATTCATTTGAAAAAAGCCCTAATTAATTTAACTCCATTACGCGTTTTAGCTACAGCGTTGATTTCCACGCTGCTGCTCAAATCTATTCCACCTGGTTCATTCAGAGTCCCACCAAACACTTACTTTTCAGGCCAGACGAGCCAATGCGCATGTGCTGTCCCAAGCGCGAGTCTCAGGTTCCTATGGGCACCGGAGCTTCTAACAGTTAGAATACAGATCATACAAAGTTTAAAATGTTTAAATAGACCAAATCAAGTAGTAATTAATTAATGTATATGAATCTTAGTTGATTATTGGCTATTAGAGCTGGTTTGGTTGCTGAGACGGAGACGAGCAGAGATGGCAATATAAACGCGGTTTGATTTGTGACCGTGCTATGCTTATTCCATTCATTCGAGTAGCCTATCATATTGTACAAGCCTTAAATCATTTAAATATACATACAATAATATACGATATCATATCGTAGAACATGTAGTAGCCTATTTGAGTTGATATTACTCTTGCCAAGCTTTGATTTCTGAGAGATGCACGCATAGACGGATTTGCGCTCGTTTCATTTTTACTCTCACTCATTCACTTCACTCATTATTGCATAGAGATTTTAAAAAAGGTATTTGGCTTCGGGAACATACGGAAGCCCTGAACCGCAACGTAAAAAAAATTCTAGCATTTTGAAAATAAAGTCAAAATATTTTGACTTTAATCTCGAAATTCTAGATTTTTTTTTCACAGATTTTTTTTTGTTTTTTTGTTTTTTTACGTTGCGGTTCAGGGCTTCCGTACAACACCCCTAATCTACTCCAGTAAAAAAAAGAAAATCTGGAGGATGACCCCCCCACATTTTTTTTGCTGACAACCTTGTTGGCAGGGCAGCCAGAGCGAATTTAGACGCTCTCGCCGGTGGTGGTGTGAACACACAGTTAGGGGAGGGTTTAGCATAGCCGCGGGAATATATTAGGCTTGTTCCACTTCATGCAGCGCTGTGCAGACCGTACTGCGGCTGACTTGAAGAGTGTATGCAAATCTCTTTGGTTAGAAAGTGTGTCCGGTTTGAGACAGCGGCGACGCCACGTAACTGTGACATATGACATCAGAGTATGGCGAGAGCAGCCGCTGGTTCGAGCTCTTATGACGACACAGCTGTTCCATGATTGGCCGGATTCACCGCATGACAACGATCACATGTGTCTCGTGTTTATTCGAACACCTTTCACTAGTTCACACTTACAAATAAGATAGATGGAATAAATGGTATGCATATTTGGCGTGGTGTCCGGGGAGAGGCTCTGAGCTCGGATATTGGGCCCGATCCCAGAGAACTCCCCCCGTATGGCTGGTTAAGAAGTTACCAGGCGAGTGTGAGGGGACGGGGTGGTGGAGGGATGCTGAAAAACTGTCGAGTCAAATGAGACCCCATTTACACAGAGCCGGTATTTAGAGAAATGAATATTTCCCCCCTCCATTTTCAATGATAACATCGAGCACACAACATCGTTTTCAAAAAAGTTGTCATTTACATCACCCCAGTGGTGTAGTCTACGTGATACGCAGGTATACACCGTATACCCACTAGAAAATGGCAAGGATTTCCGTATACCCACTTTAAAAAGCGTGAGGATTTGTAACAACATCGTTTTGTGAAAGAACTTTCATTCATAAATTCACCCCGCCGTGACGTCTGTGTTTGCGCAGCGACACGGATCGAATCGCGGAATCCAGCAACAAATGTAAGCCTACTGTAATGTGGAACGTCACGCAATTTGGCCATTTTTGAATGAATAAATCAAAAGTAATGATAAAATGAATCAAATATCGATATGTACTAAGTGTCTATGAATATTAAAGCTCAAAAAGACTGCTATTGAAATAAACTCTGAATGTTCTGCGTGTTTCTGTGAATGAGCGCTCAATGTGTGCTCTACTACACACTGACGCGCGCGCGCGCGACACTCGTGGTGTTTTCAGCGTCTATGAGGAGGTCACTTCACAAGAATTTTACCATTTCATTTGATAAAACTATCGTCATTCATTGGTATCATATACACACTCACAAACTTTAAAGTCTTCATTACAACCTGTCAAAATCAAAGTTTTATATAACTTGAAGAAAATATAACAGAAATATATTACTATTGCACAGTAGAGTATACTTCAAGTAGGCCTAATAATAATAATAATAGTTTATTTAAACACACAGAAGCTCAAATGTCTTTAATTTACAACCCACCAAAATAAACGTTTGTAGAGATAAATAAAGTAACTCGAGGGAATTGTGAAAGAAATTGCACAGTAAGATGTAGGCTACTTTTTAAAATAATAATAATCAAATCTATTAAAACATAATTTTAAAGGAATATCACACGTTTTTAAAAAGTAAATTTTTATTTGTGCTTATAATGTTTAAGTCTTTTAATTGTCAGCTGATAAAACCTGTCCTTCAGGGACCATATTCATATCACATCTAAGGCTAAATGTAGCTCTTTACTGGCTGAGTTAGATGGCGGTTAACACTAAACAGTAGAAAATGGGTGGTGTTGGCGGTGGGGGTACGGGGGGCTTGGGCTGGTATATAACAGTATACTCACTACAAAAAACAAGACTACACTGCATCACCCCGCATAAATACGCATTCGAGCGCCATCATAACGGTGCCAAACTGGACGCTCACATGACTTTAAGCATTTTCTGGTGAATAATGTTGACACAGCAACACATAACCGGCGTTATGAGAAATCTCCACTTTGGCCGGAGTTTTTAGAAATAATCATTTTCTGTGATAAAAACGGGGTTTTCGTGTAAACGAGAGGCCAAACCGCAGGGAAATATCTGCGTCTTCCCTTCGTGTAAACGGGGCATGAGTATACAGTATATAGCTCTCCACTCATGCTGTTTGGATAGACATGTTGATTACTGATTGTCGACAGATGGTTGGAATGATGTGATAATTGGATCAATTATTTGAACGTGCACCTCCCAAACTTTGTTAACAAAACATCATTTAGTTCCTCTGATGTTCACGAACTTGTTTTTTATAACAGTAAATGCTCCTTTCATGTCACAATGCTATATTGTGTCATGTTTGACAGAATAAAAGTGATTTTAAAAAAACGTAGAGCCCAATTCATTGATAGTATAGGCTTATGGTAAACTTTATTCTTGTTCAAACAGACGCTGTATTAAGCAGTACATAAAGTATTGAATTAAAAAAAGTCTCTGAAACATCTGTGTATTTGACAAGTATAGCATTTATTTCACTTCAGTTGTGGTGAAGTATGCAAATAGTGCGTATGCAAAAAAGCGTCCGACTTCACGTCTGCGTTTTCAGCTCCGGCACACGGCAACTCTCTCCGATGTCCAACACACCTGTTTCATCAGGGGACAATATACAGAAATCCTCACTACAGCCCAAACAACGTGTCCAGATGAATGAGGACAGAGAACTCATGATTAAATAAATGTTAAAAACACTGAGGCAGCACAAAAATCAGATGATATGAAATGTCGTTAGGGCTGGTTCACACAGAAAGCAAAAACTTTCAAACCAAAATTGCAAGACGCCGGCAGTGGAATGTGGGGGGAAAAAACGCAAGGTCTCGAGCAGCGGTTAAACTCGTCCGTCCAGCGCGTTCACATAGAAAAACAATGGAAAAGTAGCACAGTGGGATGGAAAAAGCCTTCTGTGTGAATGGCTCCTAATGCCGATGAATGCTTTAATCAAGACTCTTATACTTAGTTTTTGACGGCGTGAACATGCATAGGCCTCTGAGATCTGCAACATGCTGGTCCTCAATAGTGTCACGTCACTTATACTCCACGCCAGATCGGCTTTTAAAATAGCCTTTATTAATTCCTCAAAGTTATAAAGCCTGATTCGACAAAATATAGAAACAAAATTAACTTTAGAGTAATTATATGAATAAAAGTGGAAAATTAAAAACATGTTGAAAAAACTTATGTTTCTATTAGTATATTTCACATGGAACAGGTGAGAAGTAAAGTTCATCCATGTATGTGTAATGTGCACAGGCTAATAATGCAACCCTTTTTGGAAAATTACAACATTGACATTACAAGCTAATGTGATTAAAGCATTCAATAGTACCTTAATATCTGCGTGATCTAGACATATTACTAATCACATAAAAACAATATTTTGGGCATTTTACTTATTTTAATGTTGATTTATCCACTCCACTAAAACACGATGTGCTTCAAGGCAAGTTGTGAGTTCATGGCCATGTTAACAGGCCCTTTCACAAAATGTTCCATCAAATAACTTTGCCAGGCTAAACAATACAACCTATTAGTTCTGTAAATGTGGTCTTAGAGAGAGGGAAAAAAAAACATCTACAAGTTTATTTTAGTAGAGGTAAAATTGATGTTCTAATATTACAACAGTGGGTCTTACAGAGGTCCACTCGCTGGCCATTTCTTTCTTTTTTTTGCAAAAAAAACATATTTTTCATGAGCCTGGGTTGTGTGTTGTTTCATGTTGTCTGCGAGTGTGTTACGTCCACTCACTGGCATTCCTCCTCCTGTGGGAACATCACTGGACACTGCCCCAAAAGCTTGATTTACATTGACAAAGTATGATAAATGACTGGAGTCTGTATCCTCCAGCTACTTTCACTCTTGTAAATGCAGCCAAACAACAGAGGCTCCTCTTAATGCCATTTATTGCCTTAGCGCTTATATCTGAGTGAATGCATACCCAGCGGGCTGAAATGAATATTCATATGCACTGAAAGCACATATTCATCACTGAATGTGTAACTTGGCATGTATCTCTGCTGCCCTCTAATTGAATCAGTTGGCCTCAGTGTAGAAACACAGCAGCATTAGGGCCGTTTAGAGCGGCGTATGGCTTTCACGGGCAAACCTCATTTCCTAAATGTGACACATGCACCACATTTATCTGTTTGCTTTCAGAGAAAACAACAATCCTTTATTGTCTTGAGTGTACACAACCATTTAACTATACTGCTATCTTCAGGGTTTTCTATATCTGGTGATCACTAGGCATTCGTTGTAGTAATTCTTGAATTTAAAAATACCATGTAACGCCCTTTTATTAAGTCTTGATGTTGTTTATAGACTACAACCAACTCAACCAGGCGATTCAGAGAGTTCAGAAACGGTGACACTGATATAGAGAAGAATAAAGTCCCACTGGAGGAACTTTGTGCTTTGAATTTTAGCAGAGCTATTTCAAGTCCAATATCAAAACAAACAAATATGCCATTACCAAAACACATTCCCTTTACATGATGTATTTACAGATTTCCCTTCATGGGTTTTTGATAATGTAGATAGCAGCATGCTATGCAATTTTCTAAATGTAATCAATGTAGTTATAGTTCTAGGTTGATTACTTATAAATTGTAGTCCATGTAGTTAGTAACGTAATCTATTACACATTTTAGGTAATATATTCAAACATTTTTTTTTTTAATTAAATTTAACCTTGAACATATTTATTTGAATAGGATTATCTTGTACCATTTTTTATATAAAAATAAGAATAAAACGTAAATATTCCATTCATCAACAACATGAATTGCATTAAACGTTTCATTACGTCTGGGTTTGCCAAACTAAATTAGGATTTGTGAAGGAACTGAAGAGGGTTTATAAGTTCATGAAAAGCGGATAATTAAATCATTCAAAAATAAATGGTAGTTTAATTCTAAATTAAAAACAATCAAATTAATACAATTACTTAAAAAGATGGTTTTTTGACCTGCATGTCATGTGACAATTAACCGACACCAGAGAACCGTGAACATGCAAATGTTCTGTTACTATAAATTATGAAATATAAAAAATAATATAAGTTTAAATAATATATGAAATATATTTTATATATGAAATCTAAAAAATAATAGAAGTTTAAATATATATATATATTTATATATATATATATATATATATATATATATATATATATATATATATATATATATATATGTGTGTGTGTGTAATTTAAATATTCAAAATGAGGTGAATTTGTGGTTTTTTATGTGTTTAAATGCTATTCAATGCTAAATAATTCAAATAGTAATTAAAATGTGTCTGTCAGGAGTGGATTAGATAAGATCCTTTAAGATCCTTAAAAGTGAAATGTTTTCTATTCTCAATTTTCTGTGAAATTTCTGTGTTATTCCACAAAACTGGAAGATTTTGTGAACGTTTAAGTTATTGGATTTTTTTGTTTTTTTTTTGTTTGGAAAGGCATTTTTAAAAGGCAACATTTTAAAGACAAAAAATTATTAAGAAAGGATAATCAATAAATTATCAATAATTCTGTGAATAATGTGTAATTATGTAATCAATAAAAAAAGTAACTGTAGTATGATTATGAGTATTGTATGTCAAATGTAATGTACTTCACTTTTGGAATCTGGGTTACGTAATCCAGATTACATGTGATCAGTTACTACCCAGTACTATTGACTGGGACAAAATGATCCATGTTAAGATCACTAGTACATCCACCTTATTTTTAAACGTAGAAGCCAGCCATTTTCTCAATGTGCAAGACTGTCATTTTTAACACCAAACCTAAAGATACAAAAGGCTTTTATGGTGTATATTTCGCGACAGAATTTATCGAACATCCAAACCAATGCCGTGTACTGGGCTAAATGTGCTCGCTGTAGGCTATGTGTGTTCAAATGTTGGTATTTTTACCAGCTGACTACCTACAATTTACAAATAGCTGTGCCGGATCGCCTGTTCTAACATAAAATGACCTGGTGTGCATCGATTTCACAGTAAAATGATGAATACAATATTTAATTGTAAGAAAATCTTATACAATCCAGGCAATCTTTTTGCCGGTATAAGTGTGTTTGCACGTGCGTGTTTTTATTTGGGCTGATAAAATAATTTGTCTGTCAGTTTGATGCATGATTACCATGTTAAACCCTACAGATGATGATGGTTATACTCTGATGGCAGAGCTGAGAGTGACAGGTCAGTGGGCGTTAAGCTCCGCCTCCCACTACTGACTTTCAATGGAGCCGAAGACGCTCTGGCAGACTGCTTGACACCCCGCGTGCCGGAGGCTTCCCTGTTGCGCGAGCTGAAACATTATTCACCACATTCATCAAGCTAACGTTGCACAGGTGGTTAGGCAGGCAATTTCCATTTCCAAAGCTGCATCTTTTTCAGCGTGGTAAACACCCCTTCATGAACCACAACTTCTCGGATGCCGCCTCCGTCAACGATTTCTCTCCCTGACACACACCTCTCTGAAGTCTCTGGCAGATATTCAGCCAGCGCACGCCGCGCGGCTACGGGAACACTCACACATCCGTATCACAAATCAGAGCAGGATAAAGACAGACTATTTTTAGAGCACACAAGGGTTTGCTGCTTCTTTGATTGAAGCATTTGGAGACATCTCATGTGGAGACGATGGGAATCTGTCAGAGCAGAGAGGTCTCAGAATTATTTTAGCGCTCTGTTTCCTGGGGTTTTAAGAGAGAGTTTGGTTCAGTTCTGCTGCAACGGTTCATTAAAGTAAGCCTGATATCGGCTCTGTAATTAAATCAATAGTGAGACAAGAGGAGGCATGTAAGGGTCGTAACCTTTGCTGCTTCAAAGGCTTTGCCAGTTACGTACAGAACGTCATAAGGCAGATTGGGATCTGGGATTTTATTTACTTATTTTTTGTTTATTTTGTTTAAATTGAAGTCGTTTTTGACTCACTGAGATGCTAACTGAGAACTTACAATTGGGCCAATCTCAGATTTTTGTTTTAAATATATTTTTTTTACAGATAACTTAAACAATATAACTTATTGTTATATTGAATAACTTAAAATAGTATGATATAATAATTAAAAAGATATTATAATATAAGCTGACACTTTATTTTAAGGTGATATAGTTACATTGTACGGTAACACTTTAAAATAACAGGGCATGAATAATCTGAATTAATAGTTACTTCAACAGGAACTTGTGATAAGTGAAGATATGAACTAATCATGAAGCAATGAAGAGTGATCCTTAACTACGACAGGACTCATAATGATTCTTGCATGTATAACAGCAGCCTTAAACATGTTAGCACATATTTGATAATTAATCCATTAATTAACGTTTAGGGGTAAACTAAAACAACTAGTCTCCGTAAGAATAAATAAAAGCTATTTTGACTTTGAAATACATTTGAACAATTTATGAGTCATAATTTAAACTAATGACATCAGCAGCTTCATCATAAACATTACTGAAAGTTCCTCAGTTCCTGAGGAATAGGTTCCCCAAAAAATAGCCAAACCAGAAACATGAACTAAGGATGAACTCTCCCCATTAGAAGGAAGCTGCCATTTTTTAGCGATCTTCATTGTGAGATCTCAAGACTCAGGAAGCAGCCTTTTTCTGCTCGTCCTCTGACTTCACCAACCTGGTTGGTTCTGGGGAGCAGGGCTATACTAGCTTCCCAGTGGTTGAGGACACACTGGCCACTCACCTTTCACCTTCTTCTGCTCCTTTTTGGAAGTCCCACCCTCTTCTCCCTTCTAAGCCCTGTAGTCAAGTCAAGTCATCTTTATTTATATAGCGCTTTTTATAATACAGGTTGTTTCAAAGAAGCTTTATAGAGATAACAGGAAAATAATGTTGTAATAGTATTGTTAAATATAAAATTAAATGTCCCCAACTAAGCAAGCCAAAAGCCAATGGCGACAAAGGCGAAGAAAGGCGAAGAAGGCGACAGTGAAGGAACCAAAACTCCATCAGTGACGGAATGGAGAAAAAAACCTTGGGAGAACCCAGGCTCAGTCGGGGGCCAGTTCTCCTTTGGCCAATGAGCGAACAGTGCATGATTATGATTCAGGCAGCATTACAGGTCAGAAGTCAGATGGGATCAGAACTTTCACAGTATTTATCCAGAAGGACCACTTCCGCCCTCGTGAGAAAATCCTGTATGGCGGCTGGACAGGCAGGTGTGGATGTCCTTAAGGGAATGGACGAGGGTGGGGGCCTGATACCGGAAGCATTCAAGGAGCTCAGCAGAGATACTAGAAGCTTCTGTTCTACAGCAGGAAGTGACGCCGTTCCTCCTTCGGACTTGAAGCGCAGCTTTTTCAGCTGCTCCTTCCAGCTCTGGGCTGTCATGTTATTGTCAGGACAGACAAAATGGCAGTGGTGTCCCACATAAATCACCAGGGAGGTTCGCGGTCGCGTAACCCTGAACAGGCATGCGCGACAGCTCCTCCTGTGGGCTCAGGACAGGTTCCTTTTACTGAGAGCAGTTCATGTTTCAGGAGCCTTGAACGTCACAGCGGACTTTATGTCGAGGCAGAAACTCAGGTCGTGGGAGTGGATGCTGCAATGCCAAATAATGGCTCAGATTTGGAGCCTTTTCTGTGAGGCAGAGGTGGACCTCTTTGCGTCGCAAGACTCAACTTAGTGCCCCCTGTGGTTCTCCCCATCTCATCCGACGCCTCTGGGGATAGATGCCGTTGCTCATCCATGGCCGGATTTAAGACTATATGCGTTCCCTCCGGTCAAGTTGATGACTGCAGTCCTTTGCAGGGTGAGGGAGTGCAAAATTTGCCTCCTATTGGTAGCCCCATTCTAGCCATCCAAGACGTGGTTTTTCGGAGCTGAGATCCCTGGTGGAGGTGTCCCCATGGGAAATTCCAATCAGGAGATATCTGTTTTCTCAGCTCCAGGACAGGATTTGGCAGCCTCGACCCGCGAGATATGGAGACTGAGGTTTAGGCTGATCAGGGGCGGTTGCTAATGGCTTCTGGTCTTCTCGTTAATGTTCGGGAGAGCATTGATAACGCACGCGAACCTTCTACTAGACGGCTGTATTTTTGTGGAAGTGGAAGGTCTTGTTGTACGACTCGTGCAGTGGACTCAGTCAGCTGCCCGGTTGGTTCACTGCTAGAACTCCTGCAGGATAAGTTGTGGCCAGAGCAGCTGCAAATACTTTGATGGTTTACGTCGCGGCTGTTGAACCTTTGGAGTCAGCTCCAGACCGAATTCTGACCCTCAAGGAGGTGCTTTTATTAGCAGTAGTCTCTCTCAAGCATGTGGGGGATCAGCAGGCTCTTTCTGTGACCCAGGCCTGGTTATGTCCCTAAAGTTTTGTCCACATCCTTTCAGTGGTCGTGCTTCCTTCTGTCTGTCCTCCTTCTTTTTCCTCCGTGGAGAGAGACTCCATTTGCTTTGCCCTGTTCGGACTTTAATGGTGTATGTGGACCACACTGGCCAGTGGCGCAATTCGTCTCAGTTGCTTGTATGCTTTGGGGCTGGCCGCAGAGGGCTCGCCGCCTCTAAGCACAGGATCTCTCACTGGGTGAGAGATGAGCTCTTTGGCTTATGAGGTGCGGAAGCTTCCTTCACCTCTTGGCGTTAGAGCTCACTCTACTAGGAGTGTTGTGTCTTCCCAGGCTCTTTTTAGAGGAGTTCCATTGGAAGATATTTTTGTGGTAGCAGGTTGGTTCTCTCTGCACACTTTTATTAAGTTTTATAACCTGGATTTGGATGCAGCCCCTGGTTCCCAGGTTATTTCCGCATGAACTGGTCGCTTTTGTCATGGTTGAGTTTGGTCTGGCTTAAAAAAAAAAAGAGAGAGAGAGAGAAGGAAGTTATTGGGCCAGATCTGGCAGCGGTTAACTTGGCGTGTGTGCTATTTTGTTCCAACTATGCAGCGTTGAGGGAACCTATGAAAGATAACATCTCAGGTTACCAGTGTAACCAATGTTCTCTGAATACGGGAATGAGATGCTGTGTTTGCTGGCAAGCTCCTCTCGCTGTCGAGGGGGGGCTTCTTCGGGGGAGCATTTACTGTATTAAGAGTGAGTGACGTAGCTCTGCAGAGGAGGCGTCCGTGTCATCAGCCAATGAATTGGCGTGATTCTATATATATTATAATCTCTCTCTCTCTCTCTCTCTCTCTCTCTCTCTCTCTCTCTCTCTCTCTCTCTCTCTCTCTCTCTCACTCTCTCTAAGTGAGGTTTGTTCTGTTGGTGATTGTATAGTGGTATTTTCCTCTCATCGGGACCTCTTGAGTTCAGGCAATGAACAGCGACCCTCACCTGTGTTACCTGGCCCTTTTCCATAGCAACCATCCTCTCTCGATCAAACTTCTATTCATCGAATGACACTTCAGTGACCTATTAGTGCATCAGTGAAATACGGCCTCCTGCGTAAAAGAAGTAGTAATGGTACTTATAATGTCCACTTTATAGGCTTTAGCCACTCTAACATGGTGAAACTGAGTGGATACTGTACAAAAGGCATACAATCTGTAAAGACAGGACAATTAGACCAGATCATTTCTATTGAAGATAAGTTGTCTAACTGCATTCATTGTTCTGTGCCTTCGACTATCAGGCAAAAGCGTGGGATTCCATTTTTTTTTAAATGTTTAAAGAAGCTTATTCTGCTCACCGAAGCTGCATTAAGATTTCTATATCTATTTTTCTAAATTCTGCAATAACATTTTCCAGAATAAACAATTATCAGAACCGTTATTAATAATTGAGCAGCAATAGTAATTGAGCAGCATATTGAAGGATCATGTGACACCGAAGACTGGATTTATGATGCTGAAATTTCAGCTTTGATCACAGAAATAAATTAAGTTCTAACACACATTCACATAGAAAACAGCTTTATTTATATAACTTTTTTAATGGGAATATTATTTCACAATTTTTACTGTATTTTTGATAAATTAATGCAGCCTCGGTGAGCAGAAGAGACGTGTTTCAAAAACATCTTACCGACCCCAAATGTTATGAATGCTATATAAACATCTTTACTTTTAAGGACCTGTAGAAACAAAATGGTTTGTCAAAAAAAGTAATATGAAGTTCCTTTCTCATCAGATGCAGTTTACCAATAAGGTTCCAAACATAAAAGTTAATCCTAAGCGCACAATTGTTGTTAATGCGAATGTAATATGCGTTTCAAGACTTACCATGAGCTCCAAAGTGATGGTATTTTCGTCTCACAGTGAAACAGTTATTGTCATTAACGTTTTCTAATAAAGTTGCGTAGAAGCAATATGCAGTCCTGGTTTTTAAAGAGGACCTTTAATGCTTTTTTATATGTTCAGTAAGTTTGCTATTTGAGCATGAAAAAGCTCTGCAAAGTTCCAAAGTCCCTCCAGCTGGAGTTATTCTCTACATCAGTGTCAGTGTTTCTGAACTCCCTGAAACGCCTCCATTGTAGGCTTGAGTTTCTTCCGGGAACGAACACGTCACAATATTCCTCATTTAAATAATTAATACGCAGAATAAAGGGGCGGGGCCTGGTTGAGTAGTCTAGCAGTGTGTTAAACTGGCGTTTATGGTAAGGGGCGAGATATTTCCCAAACACACTCAAAGCGTTCGACCAATCACAACAAACTGCTCCAGCCGACCAATCAGAGCACAGTGTGCTTTTCAGAAGGAGGGGCTTCATAGAGACAGGAAGTAAACAGAGTGTTACTGGCAGACTGAGAAGAGAGGAGCCGCAACAATGGAGAATATGGGGAATATAATCAACATTCAAGCATGAAACCCTGTTCCAGTAGAGCCTGAAAAACAATATCAAGACTTTGAAAAAATGCATAATAGGTCCTATTTAAATAATGAAAACTGTAAACTATGCTGAAAGTAAATTAAGTGATTTTCAAAATGTCAGGAATTGTACATTTCATTAAATTACATAATATTGTGATTCATTTTAAAGCTGTAGTTGTAGTTGTTGGAAATCTTAACAAATGGCATTTTAGAATGGGAAATATAATTCTGGAACCCAGACTGCTGTAAAAAAATAAAAAATAACAAATAAAAATCACCATGCACAGGTTTAGCTTGATGCCTTGTTCCCATTACTTATGCTATTATTTCCTTAGTGTCTTGTCCTGCAAACAGTTTCATATTATGACCACACAGGTGTACCCTTCCTTCAAGATAAATGCATAAAAAAGCAAGAAAAACAGCACCTTTTATCACTCTACGCCCCCCTGGGAAAGAAAGAGGGAGTTAGTGTCAGACCTTCATCATCTGAGGACTCAGGAGCCAGGAGGGGCCCCGCAGGAGGAACACGTGTGTGTGTGTGTGTGTGTGTGTGTGCGTGTGTGTGTGTGTGTGTGTGTGTGTGTGTGTGTGTGTGTGTGTGTGTGTGTGTGTGTGTGTGTGTGTGTGTGTGTGTGTGTGTGTGAGAGAGAGAGAGAGAGAGAGAGAGAGAGAGAGACGAGACACTGCCTGGAGCTTTAGTGTGGTGTCTCATTCACCAGAAGCGCAGTTGCCACTGTCACAGGAAGCAGCGACGCATCACTTCCCCCTCCGGCTAGCAGCTGGTCAGACCACCGGCGGTGACCCTGGCGGCAGAGATTGAGAACACCATACACTAACCTGACTGCACTGACACATTCATTACCTTCACAAATTGTGCTGCCAGAGAAATCCATAGCGTGTGTGATTGATCATTCATCACTCCATCTGTTTATCTGGAGCGCTGGTGAGATGATGCCCGATGTTCTGGCAATGTGTGTTTGGGGCAATTATATGTGGAGTGGACACCATATCCTCTATTATAACCTCTGTGGGCAGACATGCAGCTCTATTGGGAACGGTTTAGCTAAATTCTGCAGATGCTAAAATCAAAGTCACTGATATGTACGTTTAGATTAGACAATTAATCAATTCCTATGGGATAATGTAGGTGGCACAGTCATCTGGACTCATTCACATTTAGATTCATTTTCATGGACTTTCAATTTGTTTTCATTCATCACGTGTTCCTTTGTTTGATTTTCCCGCCACTCATCAGTAACCACGGACATTCATTCATCACAGCTGTTCATCATTTAATTCGTCACTCACCATGTCTTTAGTTCCTCTCTGTTCACTCTGTTTCTGTCGGTCGATGTTTGTATGTTGTGTGTGTTTCCCATGTTTTAAACATTCAATTCAATTCAATTCAAATTTATTTGTATACCGCTTTTCACAATACACATTGTCTCAAAGCAGCTTTACAGAAAGTGCATTTCGGAAATGTACATAGAAAAATACAGTCAGTTAATCATGTATTAATTTAGGGCATAACATATCGCCGGCGTTGAGTCGTCTCTTCACAGGCGTTTAGGCATCTCATCGCAGGTGTTGGGGCATCTGAAGTCTCCGTGAGAGGCTGGATACAAACTGGAGCTGACGAACGCTATTTACCTCGGGACTAGCAGTATTAAGCAGACAGCAGAAAGGCAGATGGGAAATAATTAGCATAGCTGATGTTCATAATGTTAATGCATTTGAACTGATTCAACAGTGGTATAAAAGGTAAGCATTAAGTGAATGCTTAGTTAAAGAGATGCGTCTTTAATATAGTTTTAAACTGGGACAGCGAGTCTGAGTTTCGAACAATATCAGGAAGGCTATTCCAGAGTTTAGGAGCTAAATGCGAGAACGCCCTCCCTCCTTTAGTGGACTTAGATATCCTAGGAATGACCAGAAGCCTCGAATTTAGTGATCTTAAAGAACGTGATGGATTGTAGGGCGATAGAAGGTCCATTAAATACACAGGAGCTAAACCATTTAGGACTTTATAGGTCAGTAGTAATACTTTGTAATTGATACGTAGCTTAATAGGTAACCAGTGTAGAGATGATAAAATAGGTGTTATATGATCATATTTTCTTGATCTAGTAAGAACTCTAGCAGCTGCATTTTGGACTAACTGTAGCTTGTTTAATGAGGATGCAGGACAGCCAGCTAATAAAGCATTACAATAATCTAGTCTCGAGGTCATGAATGCATGAACTAACTTTTCTGCATCAGAAACAGATAGCATGTTACGTAGCTTAGCAATGTTTCTAAGGTGGAAAAAGGCTGTTCTTGTAAACTATGAAATATGATTTTCGAAAGTCAAGTTGCGGTCTAGTATAACACCCAGGTCTTTTACTGTAGTGGATAAAGTAACAGGACATCCTTCTAAATTAAAGTTGTATTGTAAGGGATTTTGTGGGTAGTTTTTTGGACCAATAAGTAATACCTCCATTTTATCTGAATTTAATAGCAGGAAATTACACGTCATCCAGCATTTTATATCATTTAGACACTCTGTCAAATTTGATAAGTTAGTGTTTTCATCTGGTCGTGATGAGATATATAATTGAGTGTCATCAGCATAACAGTGGAAATTAATTCCATGTTTTCTTATAATATTACCAAGTGGCAGCATATATATTGAGAATAGCAGAGGGCCTAACACCGATCCTTGCGGCACTCCATAGTCTACTTACGTTATCTTCGATTTTTCCCCATTTAAACAGACAAAATGATAACGGTCTGATAAGTACAATCTAAACAAGCTTAATGCCTGTCCCTGAACACCAGTGTAGTTTTGTAGTCGATCCAAGAGTATTTTATGATCTATAGTGTCGAACGCAGCGCTAAGATCGAGTAGAACTAGTGTTAAGATACAGCCTTGGTCAGAAGCTAAAAGTAAATCATTTGTAATTTTAACTAGCGCAGTTTCTGTGCTATGATGCGGTCTGAATCCTGACTGAAATTTTTCATAGATATCATTTTCTTGCAAGAAAGAGCACAGTTGAGCGGACACAAATTTTTCTAGCAGACATACATGGAAGATTTGAGATGGGTCTGTAATTTGCTAGGTTATTTGGATCTAATTGCGGTTTCTTAATGAGAGGTTTTATTACTGCCAGCTTGAATATTTTTGGTACAAATGTGAAAAAAACATGACCTAAAAATAAAGACGAGTTAATAATATTGAGAAGAGGCTCTTCCACTGCAGGTAACACTTCTTTCAGTAGTTTAGTGGGTATTGGATCTAATAAACATGTTGTTGGTTTAGAAGCAATGATAAGTTTATTTAGCTCTTCCTGTCCTATAGTTGTAAAGCGGTGTAGTTGTTCCAGAGGGGCCATAATTGAGGCTGAATCATAAGACACCATAAAAGAGTGTACATTTACAATTGTGTTTCTGATGCTTTCTGTTTTCTCATTGAAGTAATTCATAAAATCATTACTACTATATTGTAACGGAATATTTTGCTCTGGTGATGTCTGTTTATTTGTTAGTCTAGCCATGTTATTAAATAAAAACCTTGGATTATTTTGGTTATTTTCTATTAGTTTGCGGAGATGCTCAGCCCTGGCTGCTTTTAGAGCCCTTTTATAACGTGATATACTGTCTTTCCATGCGATTCTAAAGACCTCTAAATTAGTTTGTTTCCATTTACGCTCTAAGTTACGAGTTTCTGTCTTGATAACATGCGTAGCACTGTTGTGCCATGGTGCTTTAGTTTTCTCTCTAACCTTTTTTAATCTAATTGGTGCAACAATTTCTAATGTACTAGAGAAAATGGTGCTCAAATTGCTAGTCATTTCCTCTAGTTCATCTGTTTGTTTGGGTGCACTGAGCAGCTGAGATAGATCAGGTAAGCTATTTGAGAATCTATCTATAGTGGTTGGAAGGATTGTTCTGCCTGATTGATAACGTGATAACATGCCAAATTTCATCAGTACGTATTATGCAAGTTACCATGTAATGATCAGTGAGATTGTCACTTTGCGGTATAATATTTATATCAGTTGGATTGGTTCCATATGATATAATTAAATCTAGTGTATGATTTAGACGATGAGTGGGACCACTGACGTTTTGCGTGACCCCAAAGGAGTTTAATAGATCTGTAAACGCAGCCCCTAACGCATCATTTGTATTATCTACGTGTATGTTAAAGTCTCCAACAATTATTGCTTTATCGACATTGACCAATAGATCTGATAGAAAGTCTGCAAACTCTTTTAGGAAATCAACCTATGTGACCCGTCACAGAAACCAGGGACACAAGTCGGCAGCACAACTTTCGAGGAAAATTTGAAAGAAGAGTTTTTTTTTCAAAATTGATGTATTTCAATTTTTTGCAGAATCTGTTAATTGAAATCACGAAGAAGCCTCTCCATGTTTGAGATAGCAGTATTGGTATATTTAAAAGCTTACATTTTGAGGTTGAAATCGGCTTGTTTTCGGAGATTCTAGCATGCAGTAGGGGCGTGGCGTGTCATTGTCTGTGTGTATTTCCATACTGAATAACCCGGCACTTTTGCCCCCGCCCTCCAAGTGAACCGCATGTCTACTTATTATGCTGTGCTCTGGCCGGCTCTATCTGATATCAAAATTCAATGAAGATGGATGCCGCAAAGATTGTCGCAGACGAGCTGAACCGTTGCAGTTACACCGAAAATGTTTTCGCCGCACTTCGTGGGCTCTGGAAACTGAACCGGAGGTATGGGAGCGGCGCGCGCGCCCTCAGTGCTTGAATACGGCAGCTCGGCTCGCTGACAGCGGTGGCTGGCTGTTTCATATGTGACGTCCCGATTGCTTTGAATGGGGAACGTTTTGTGAACAGGGAACAGAGTTAATGCAACAGAAGTGCATTCATTCGAAGTGCAAAAAAGCTGTAAAGCACAGGGGGGAGCTTTACAGGGGGTATGGCTTATCTAAATGAGATGTAAATGAGCCCTATTGTCACTCCCAGCAGCAGAGACAGGTGAGAACTGCACAAACTTTAGAGGTCGTTTTCTCATCTTTGAGCTTTTTTAAGTGCCTACCTTCAAATGGCCACAACTTCTCCAAATATGATCAGATTTCTACATGTTACACATCGTTGGAAAGCTTGGAGATTACACTTTCAGAATCTATGAATAACTCAAAATGCCCCAGAACCGACTTGTGTCCCTAGTTTCCGTGACCGGTCACATATGACCCTGGAGGTCTATATACGGTAACCAAGGCTAGAGATAATATGGATTTGTTTCTTACATCTAAGAGCGTAACATTTAGCACAAGTACTTCAAACGAATTAAACCTGTGACCTGTTTTCTGAGTAACATTAAGAATATCTCTATAGATTGTTGCAACACCGCCACCACAACCGATCAGACGGGCTCATGCTTATAACAGTATCCTGGTGGAGTGGATTCATTTAGACCGAAATAATCATTTGGTTTAAGCCAGGTTTCAGTAAGGCAAAGTACATCGAAACTATTATCTGTGACCAATTAATTTACAATAACCGCCTTAGGTGTGAGCGATCTAATGTTTAGAAGACCTAGCTTTAGAAATTGTTAACACATATACGGTTAAACCTTCTGTCAGTTCCTGCGTTTATTATATTATTAAAGTCACATTGTATTGGATCCCGTCTACCATCTTGTGGCAGTAGGGATAATGCAGTTAGCTGCTAAATTTAGCAAAATAATATTTTGCAATCACCTGAAAGAGAGACTGAACATGATCACAGATGTTGCCCAAATAGAGTCACTTATGCAGCGGTGCCTTGGGCTACACTCATTATTACGAAATATTTGACCAATGAATGCCCCGACTGACCAATTTCAATCATGTAATCAGTCATGCAGTAATAATGAGTTCACGTTAATCATAGGTAGTGCATGTAATTCTTCAAAACATGAAAAGATATTATTACATCACAATGATTTAAAATAAACATATTAAAACTTTTAAAAACTTAAGTTTACTTAAGAAAACGTAATGAAATTGTATTCTCTTTAAAGCTTCAATATGAAATTTTTCACCACCAGAGCTCGCATTCAACTCTAAATCGTCTGCTGGCGGTAGATCCTTTTCCTATTTGGCACCAAAACTTTGGAACAATCTTCCTAACATGGTCCAGGAGCAGACACAGTCTGTCATTTCAAATCTAGACTAAAACCACATCTCTTTGGCTTAGCATACACACAACACTTTATAGACTTCTATAATTCAATGTTAGGCTGCATAGTTTAGATCAGCCGGAACTGGGAACCCTTCCCATAAATCCTGATGTACTTTGTACATCATAAGAAGGATGGCATCTACCCTAATATTAGTCTCTCTGTTTATCCCGAGGTTTACCGCAGTCCGCCGGATCCAGGCCATATCCAGATCTGATGAAGGACCATCGCATGTACACGACGACAACGCATCCCTGAAGTGTCAGCCTCATCAACCCTGTGGAGGCATCATGAACACCTTAACAAACTCATCTCCATACCGGCGTGTTGACTCCGACCCCAACCAGATGAACTGGATAAATATTGTGAAAGTTCTGATCCAATCTGACTTCTGATCATAATCATACACTGTTTGTTCATTGGCCTAAATGAAAGTGAATTGGTTCGTTCACAGGAGAACTGAGCGACTGAGCCTGAGGAGGACTGGACCCCTGATTGAGCCTGGGTTCTCCCAAGGTTTTCTCCATTCTGTCACTGATGGACTTTTGGTTCCTTCACTGTCGCCTTTTTCGCCTTTCTTCGCATTTGTCGCCATTGGCTTTTGCCTTGCTTTGTTGGGGACATTTAATTTTATACTTAACAATATTATTACAACATTATCTTCCTGTTATCTCTGTAAAGCTGCTTTGAAACAATCTGTATTGTAAAAAGTGCTATATAAATAAAGGTGACTGGACTTGACTTTATTTATATAGCGCTTTTAACAATACAGAGTGTTTCAATGCAGCTTTACAGAGATAACAGGAAAATAATGCAACAACGTTTGTTTCTAGAAGAAAATAGCGTCACAGTCCAGCTTAAGTAAGTTCAGTGATGGTTCATTTTTGTTGTAAAAATGTTATTAATTTAGTTAATATATATATATAGAAAACCGCGATGTCATCGTCCAGCTCAGTTCAGTTCTCATATAATGGTGCCAATACAGATCAATAACATTGTTGAATATTAAATGTCCCCAAAAAAGCAAGCCAAAAGCCAAAGGTGGAAAAAGGCGACAGCGAAGGAACCAAAACTCCATCAGTGACAGAATGGAGGAACAACTTTGGGAGAATCCAGGTTCAGTGGGGGGACATTCCTCCTCTGGCCAACAAACGAACAGTGTATGATTATGATTCAGGCAGCATTACAGGTCAAAACAAAACTAGACTCACACGGGGGTCTTTCTTTCCAATGACAACAGCCTGTGTCCTGGTTCATGCACTAACCTGCACCGCCACCAGACAGAAGAGTGAATCACAGCACAGGAGTCTTTCTGTTAAAGCAGAGGTAATGCGATATGACACATGTGTTCCTCAGCAGGCCCACAGGTCACATGTATGTGCTGTGCCACTCCACAGTCCCTCTCATTCACCTCTCTCCTGCTGTCCGTTCGGGTCACCTATCAGTCCACCTCGGCTGGGTGTTTTAGCCCACAGTCAGGCCCGAATCCCCCCGTGACCCGTCCCAACAGGCCTCCTGACCACACTCACCATCCCAGCCCTTACCCACCAATCCAGTGTGACAGAATAAGGACCTGAGCCTGTACGAGTGTGCATGAGCATGAACAAGCCCCGACAGCGCTGCTGACTAACAGAACACGTCTTCATGTAAAACCACGAGCATGGCTATTTTTGACAATGGTAAACATGGCCATCTGACATACACTGGAGAGGCAAGATTGCAAGCAAATTAAAGCAGCTCTATAATACAACTGGGAAATCACTCCTGACTTCAACTAAACTATGCAACTCGGATCCAACAATATGCTGGTGCCACAGTCGCTGCTCAATCTGAATCTCATTAAAGTGTTAGAAGAGTATTAGTAGACTGGTAGGGTTAGAATAAGTTTACACGTAGTTGCAAAGTTACTTATAGTCAGTAGAGTGTCTGTTAGGGACAAGGGCGTAGGTTTAGGGGGGACGCTAGGTACTTGTCCCAATCAATATTTTGAGATGACAAATTTGTCCCCACCAATATTTAGCAAGCTCCTTTGAACTGCTATTCTGATATTTGCGCTGCATTTGGATCTTTGCGCTGTATTTGGATCGATTCCAACGGCCAGGAAGACGACAGTACAAGATACGCCGTAATTTGATTGGCGGCGGGGTATCTGACAGGCAGGCTACACGTGCGGGCCGGGACTACTTTTTGTGCTTGCACTCACTGGCAGCGAGCGGGTCGAGTGGTGTGTGCCTGTGTGTGTGTGTGTGTGTGTGTGTGTGTGTGTGTGTGTGTGTGTGTGTGTGTGTGTGTGTGTGTGTGTGTGTGTGTGTGTGCGCGTGACGACGCCGACGGTAAGTTACCAGGGCTGTCTCTCTGCCTGCCATATTCAAAGACCAGAGTAAAACATTTTAATATTCCGTTTTTTTTTTGTACTTTGTAGATCAGCTATGTCACCCAAGAAGAAGAAAGGGGAAATACGAAGCTTTTTTCATAAAGCAGAGTGTAAGTAGGCAAAAATAACTAGTCACACAAATAACTAGCAGTTAGTAGTAGTGACTGACCAGGCTTTCAAATGCAGATTCTACTGTGGAAAATAGTATTAACTGGTGATCCTGGTTACCCAGGATATTGTTACAGTTAAACCTAGCTTCTGCAATCTTTCAAGGTTAGGAGAATTAATTAGGGGTGTGCAGCACGGATAGACTCATAGAAGTCGCGCTATCATGATAGAATGCTAACTTACGTTAGCAAGTCACTGAATGTTAATTAGCCTACCTTAACTTAGAATCTTGCAGTCATAAACAGTGGATCATCTGAGACATTTTTCGTTTCTACATTCTGTTTATGTAATGTATTTGTGAGTGTAGCCTACTTGCTAGACACATGTGCTGGAAAAATATGTTGGCAATGTTAAAAAGGCAAAAGTTAACACTGTTGGTTATTCAAATATAATGAATCATGATTTGATTGATAATATCCAAATAACAATATCTGGTAGGAGGGTTAAACTTGCTAGCCATAGGATAGACTACAAACTTAATTTACCATTTTGTATGCAGGAAAAGACAGCATCAAACCACAACAGATTTACATTTATTCATTTAGCAGACACTTTTTATCCAAAGCGACTTACAATTGAGAACAATAGAAGCTGTAAACCTAGGATAACAATATGCAAGTTTTATGACCCTTCCCAGTTTAATCTAATGCACTTTTTTGAAAGAATAGAATTGGGGGAGGGGGGGATGTCCCCACCAAACCTGAGACCAAACCTACGCCCATGGTTAGGGAGCATCACATTAAAGAGTTAGCAGATATTAAGCAGACAGTCTACAAATACTTGAATGAGAGTTAGTTGACATGTAGCTGCAATATTACTTATAGTCAACAGTTCAATGTTCAAAAGGGACCATCAAAATAAAGTGTTCCTGAAGTTTTTGTATATTTGGAAAGAATTTCCTGTCATCTCAATGGCAGTTGCTGGTTTGGTGCATGCAAACAGGGAAAAAACTTTGCAGGAAAGTGTGGGGAAACATCTTCAGTAGCCGGGTTTCAATTACAGATTTGCACAAAACTTTTGCGATATTTTCTAAATGTTGATAACAAACTGTTGCGAAATGACGGTGTTTCCATGAACTGATGTTATGTGACTAAAATGTAATTTGTTCCTCTCGCCATAAGTCATTCCAAAAATCATGGCGATGGATGTTGGTAGGTTTATGTATATCCCAGCCACTGCACTGGCTATTATTCTTATGGAAGGAGTCGTAGGCGTTTTATCCAAGCATTAAAGGCAAGGAAAGACGCTTATACTTGAGAGCGGCACATATGAGGTGTTTCTCCCTTAAATCTGCTTTAAGCTCTTGATAAATTGTGGCATTTCTTAGAATCCAGTATTCCTGTAATTATTTTGTCTTTTATGAGTTTAAGTCTTCGAGTTTTTAGTCTTCTGTTTAAACACACCGCACCATCTTTAAAGAATGATCGACTTTTACATAATTCATGTGACCTGTAATGCGAAAAAACTGTTTCCATTGTAGTTTTGCGAAATATTGCGTAAAACTTTTTTTGTGATATATGGGAGTTTTTGCGATATTTACGTGTTTCCATTGGGCGTATTTTCAATTCGTAATTTCAATTGGCGCAATTTAAAGGGTGATGGAAATGCGGCTTATGACACATTACATTTTTCCCCATGTTGGCTTTTTGCACCCATGAATGAAATAGTTCCCCCCGAATTTTCAAAATTCTGCCATGAGTCACAAAAAGAAGATATTTTGACGTATGCTTCATTCATCTATATTATGAATGTCAATGGGACCCAAAACTGTCATGCTCCAAAAATGAAATACTGTAAAAGTGGAAGTGTGAAATTAATCAATGCGATTAATTGAGTTTATCGCAAGTCTTCTGAAGCAACACAATCACTTTCAAATAATTTCATTGTCAAATACAAAGGCTACCTGTTCAAATTTTTTTTTTTAAATATTACTACATACTTTATACCTTATTTACCCCTTCACACCAATAACAATACATATAAAGATAACGATGACTATATTAGGGTTTATACCAAGAGTTTTCTATTATAAAAGTGTGCTGCAGTTATGTTATGTACATAACTACATCACTCATATTATAATCAACAATTATGTACACAAATCTACAGGGACACCCTTCTTTGACACTGCAAAACTACTCCAACCTGTTTGAAATAAAATTATATTGAAAACCATTATATATGTTCGTCTTGATTACAATGACTTATATTACTTACATATTTAACTTTTGAACGCTTCATCTGAGCATGCTTGTGAAGGCATAAATATGCTGGTTTGAATTGTCCTGAATGGTAAAATACTCTCAAAAGTGTAAGACTAAGACTGGCTGTGTTTGATTGTAAAGCAAATGATCTAGTAGAATAGTTACTTGTGTTATCATTTGGATCTAAAGTCTAGTTTTGAGAGAGTTCAAGCAGATACTTGACTTAGAATTGACTCTGCTTATGCATTTACACCATTTCTATGCAAAAAACAAACAAACAAAAAAACAGGGATCGGATACAGATACTGCTGTAGTACATATATACTGAACAAACATCATATCTGACCGTAAAACACGAGATCTGCTGAGAAACCTTGAGGTGAGACACATGCAGCGAGAGATTGACACATGATCTTTTCTGACGAAACACAAACAAACAAAAAATAAGAACTTCATGCACTCGCGGGTAATAGAGCAATGCAAAGCGGCAATGGATTAGGAAAATGACTTGTTTTCATCTCCTCACAGTTCATTATTTCAAAGAGAATACGGCATTAGGACAGTTTTTCCTAATAAACAAATTCTGATTAATTTCCTTGGTAAACAAAGCCCTTACAGCTCTGTTCGCAGTGAGATTATTTTAGAATTTCTGTACAATTGAACAAAGCAACGAGTGATTTGTTTCTCTACTTTAAGGAAAAATAATCATTAAACTACAAAGCAACTTGAAGCGAAGGAGAAAAGAGGAGACGCCATGAATCAGAAGATGAGGAGTAAGAAGACTATGAGTGTGAACTCGCTCTGCCATTCATGGGTAATTAACAGTGTTTCAAACTAAAAAATTAAACATTTAATGCAGCATCTTAAACACACACACACGAGTCACAAAAGCACACAATTTTAGTTACATGCTATTCCTGTAGAGCTAGTAGAGCCATATGCAATACGATGTGAACAACAACAAGGCTGTGAGCGATGGATTCAGTGTGTTCTCAGATGAAGATATTATTGCTAGGATGTTGCTTTTTGAGGAGACATAATCTTGTGGTAAAAGAAGAAGCATACTTTTAAAGAGTATACTTTTAAGATTTGAAGTACACTACAATTGCATCCCAAGGACTCAGAAGAGAGTTCACATATGAGGTATTTTCTTATGAGAAACTTTGGGGAAGCAAGAGACTTTGAGTTTCCTTTTACTCTCCATTAATGATTTTGTTGTCTAGTTGAAGAAAGAAAAGAAAAAATCGATATTAAAGAGATATGTAATTTGCGATATTTCTTTCCTATGGGTTCAACCCCCAAGTAACATTGAAAACATGTCCGGCTTGAGAAAATGAGTTGTGACCTTTGACATTAAGACAGTATGACATTCATGTGTTCTCTGACTAGTCTCGTCTTATGAATGTCTCTTTGGTGTACACGAAGCTGGCACTAAACATTGTTGAATGTCGGAGCCTTTCGGTTTCTACAGGAGCATGACATGTTCTCCACCTGTGTCTGTGTGGTCTAGAGAGAGAATATATTAAAAGCTAATCGGCACACGGGACTCTTCATGTTCACAGAACTATTAAAGGATCAGACAGGTAAGGTGCAGAGGAGTCAGACTCACTTCTTGATGAATTAATAAGAATGAGCCCAGTACATGTGTTACTGACTGAGGGCAGCTCAAACATCCTCCTGCCAAATTGATTTAATGGCATACATTAGCATCTCATCTTCGAGGAGCTCAAACCTGCTCATCTCAACTCTTTTTGTAAATTGTTAAAAAGATTTGTTAAGTATTGTGAATAATAGAACAAATCTAATTGGCTAATCTTAAACATAAGTATTGCAACGTTGACCAAAAACTGAGTTTAAAGAACATTGAACTAAACTGAGCTGAATAATGACACTATTGTTTTCTGAGTGGCTTTACAGCTAAAATTGAATTACTTTCATAATTGATGAATTTTACAACACTGTTATCATCCTGTTTAAAAAAGTGAAGCTTCTTTTAAACATTCTGTAATAATTAGGTTTTTTAACAGTAAAAACTGACTGTGGTTGCCAGAATAATGCTGTGATATAATTCTGGTGAAATAGAAAGGCTGCCATTAAAGTCTGTTCTTTTACCTTTATACTGAAATACACCATAATAACACAGGAGTAAAGAGAAAGCCGCATGATGAATCAAAGTTCGTCATAAGTAGCTTTTCCGCAAGCTGTGCCGATTATATTCACACCAACTGCAAATAGTCCACTTTGTCATCAGAGGCTGTTTAGGGTAGCTCCGCCCACCAGTGTCTGATTGACAGACACAATTACACAAGAAACCTGTCAGATAACAATATCAGTGTGTGGAGAGTTAACTTTGGATGAGACCTTTTTCTGAACTCAGTCTTCTCCTTTTCCCATGGCATATCAGCTCAGAGAGGTGTTAATTTTAAATAGAAATTAAGAAAACATTTGATAAGTGGAAATAAAGTGTCTAACCGGCATTTAATAGTGTGAATAAAGTGTTTAGGGTTAGGGGTCGGTGTAGGGGAGGCACAATGTCCCAATAACGCAGTATCCATTTATGATTTTAATAAGTACAATAATATACACTTAATATTATGTTTTTATCGTGTGCTGTTTTATAATACACTACAATACACTGAGGTGTAAATATTATCTGCCAGTGTTTGCACTAAGTATGAAAAACATCTAACTATTACTCTTAGTGTAAAGAAATACTGCTATTTTTCCAAATAGCTGCTGCCTACATATTAATATGTAGAAGGTGCACAGTGTCATATTACACACAAATAAAAAACACCATTGTGTTAATACTCATGACACTATAATAATACAACAACAAAAAACATTAAAAATGATTAATATTACCCACCATTGTAACACTTTATAATAACTGCACGCTATTAATCATTAGTTAAGCATTTGTAAACAGTTAAATCATAATTTATAAAGCATTAATAGACATTAATAAGCAGTTTATAAATACAACTATAAATGCTTTGTTCTTGATACAATGATACATTTATCATTTCTAAGTGAAGTATAGCATTATTTACAAACCAGTTATTTAAGAGTTGTCAGTGGTTCATAAGATCACTTAGAAAGTGTAAGTAAATGGAGTTAATTCAGGTAGTTATAAAGCATTTAGTAGTGGTCAGTTAACTATTTTTGTGAGCTCATCTAAAGTGAGGACTAGTTATGCCTCGTAAAGCATTTATAAAGGAGTTTTAAAGACTGTTATCTTCTAAACAGAAAAATGAAACAAGCACAACACTGTGATACAGAACATAGAAATATTTAACAGACTTTAAATTTCATTATAAATGCTTTACGAGGCATAACTAGTCCTCACTTTAGATGAGCTCACAAAAATAATTAACTGACCACTACTAAATGCTTTATAACTACCTGAATTAACCCAGAATTACAGTAGAAATACATGTTAATAAAGCATTTATTAACACACTAAGTAACTGTTATGTCTGAATAATAATATCTATGAATGTACATTTAATTCGTTTATTAATCATTTACTTACACTTACTAAGTAATCTTATGAACCACTGACAACTCCTAAATAACTGGTTTGTAAATAATGCAATACTTCATTTAGAAATGATATATTGATCATTAATAAAGTATGAAAATACAATTATGAAACACATTATAGATATGCTTATAAATCAAGAATAAAGCATTTACAGCTGTATTTATAAACTGCTTGTTAATGTATATTAATGCTTTATAAAAGATGAATTAACTGTTTACTCATGCTTAACTAATGATTAATAGCGTGCAGCTATTATAAAGTGTTACCAGTAAGGTTATAGTGGATTAAGCAAAGTGGTAAAAAATGTATAATTTCATTAGATACAAAAAGTTGAAAAACGAGTCACGAAATTTATTTCAGGAATACATGGCCTATTGACCCATAGTTCCACAAAATCACAATAACATGACAGATGCTCTTTTCTTCGTTCCATAATATACAATGCCAATCTCCATGCATGCTTCGACTCACAGACCTGTGACATAAGGTATAAGTGTATAAGGTATAATGTTAATCAAGGTAATTCATATTTTAGTTTATTATAATTATTTCCCACCCTAAACACACACTTTGCATGTAAAATAAGCAAAAATACTTACGTTTTATTGTTTGACAATAGTTCAATAATATATAATTATTTTTGACATCACAGAATTGCAGAATATCAAGGTTATGTTTAAGTTGACTTTTTTAGGTTCAGGTTTTTCCTGTTTGTCTTCCTGTTTGATTTCCTTGTTAGTTGCCATGGTTACTGATTTGAGTTACACACCTGTTTGTAGTTGAGTTGCATGTTATCTTGTTTCCTTCCTTTGTTTAGGTGGGTTTAGGGGTGGTGATGGCGCAGTGGATAAGACACATGCCTCTGGTGTGAGAGACCAATGTGTCCCTGAGCAAGACACTTAACCCCTAGTTGCTCCAGAGGCGTGCAACCTCTGAAATATAGCAATTGTAAGTCGCTTTGGATAAAAGCGTCAGCTAAATGAATAAATGTAAATGTAAATGTTTACCAGTGTATTAACAGTCCTCTGTTTGTTTCCTTGGTTGTCCATTCTTGTCTGTATGTCGAGGTTGTTCTGTTCGCGAGTATTTTGTTATTTTTGATTTTTCATGTTAGTAAATATATATATAAATATATATATATATATATATATATATATATATATATATATATATATATATATATATATATATATATATAAGTAGACATTGATTTGTCACATTTTTTAAATGTACGCAAGTTTTCAAAAAAATGAGTACATTCTTTTTTTTTAAATAAAATTTACAATGAGCACATTTCTTATTTTAAAATGCATTGTAAGGTGAATATGAGTGTTTAAATCCTAAATCTGCAGTCTGTAAAGACTATCAGGGATATTTTTCCTATTTCTCACAGTGTTCTTTTCAAAATAATGTTCTGTCCTTCCTTTCACAACCTCAAAATAGACGTTGACCCTATGTATATGTAAATCTATTTTGGAAAACATGTCACTCTATACACCTTCCTTCCACAGCCAGAGAGAATAAATGGATTTTGAAATTACTTTGTAGTAGCAAAATCATATTGTTTGGACTGATTAGTTTTCCTGCCTCATTTGCTTTGAGACCATTATAGGTGCTACAGAAAATTTTCCTTAAATTCAATCACCTTGTACCTGCAAAAAGCTACATCATTATATGTGAGTGTACCTTTCACACAGCCAAGATTGCACCAGTGTTATTCTAGATGACAAACACAGGTCGAGATTTTTTGAGCATTCTATCATCTCTGCAAATAAAATATTACTGAGGCTTTAATCTCTGTCATTGTCTTTGCAAACCTTTGCCTTTCTTTTTTCTGTGGAACACAAATGAAGATGTTTTTTAAAAATATATCAGTGTTGATTCTGTTTCGTTAGTCAACTTTAGATATTTTACTGACTACAAGTAAAGGCCTGGACACCAAGCCAACGGTGAGCCGTCAGCACTAGTTGGACCTCGTTGGGGGCTTTTTGGCTAATTGAGCAGTCTGGATGGGGAAAATGCATTTACAATATTGCATTACTCCCTACAAAGTAACTAATTGGGTTACTTTTTATGGAAAGTAATGCATTACTTTACTTTTGCATTACTTTTTCCTCACCTGGGCTAGGCTGGTCATGCGAAATTCTATTTTCTATTTTTCTAAGTTCTATTTTTGGCAAATGTAAAGGCCCTTTCTCACCAAATGTGAACACAGGAGAAGAAAGTTCAACACTCTTGCTTCAGCAATAAAATTTTTTGCTTAGTATGGTTGAATTGGATCGTCGAATGTCAGCAGCAAAGACATTGCTTAATAAAATGAGATTAAGGTCCTGTTTACACCTGGCATTAAGATGTGAAATATTAAATATTTCTTTGTCTTCAGAACCATACTGTGTGTGTGTGTGTGTGTGTGTGTGTGTGTGTGTGTGTGTGTGTGTGTGTGTGTGTGTGTGTGTGTGTGTGTGTGTGTGTGTGTGTGAGTGATAAGCTCTCTTTTTGTCTCTGCTAGGAGTTTTCACAAGGCAGTGCACAGAATATTCTCTTTCTCTCTTCAAAGAAAGCGAAAAGGAAAAAGGAAAACATAATAAAATGAGCGACGTGCGATGTAATCGGTGTGTGTCTCCGTGTACACGGCCAGTGCTTGAATGCGATTCACACCAGTTTTGCTTCGTTTGTTTGGGGGAAGAACATGCAGCCCTCGCATTGGAGCAGGGCGAGTGCAAGCACTGTGAAAGTTCCCCAGTCAAAGTTCTACACGCTCGTCTCACTTACTTCCGAGGACCAGCACCCACTCTGTCATAGTGGGGCTCTCATATAGATCTGGCTGAGGAGCGGGAGATGGTCTTTCCCTATCGCTCGCTCTCTCTTCAGATCCAGATCTCCTTTTGCCCGAAACCGAAACACTCTTTGGTTAGTGCGGAGCACAGTGCTATTCCTTCCTCCGCCGCCCTCAGCAGCCTCCAAAAAGGCCTGACCTCAGGTCTATCATCTCCAAAAAGAAGTCCTGATGGTCTTCTGCCCAGATCTGTGGGGTGCGGACAGGGTGCATAAAAAAACAGCAGCTACCCGGCACCCTCACGAAACCACTGTACCATCTCTGCCATGGACCTCTGGTGTCTCGGGGGGCAGTGGTTTCCAGCTAAGTTTTGGGTACACCCAACACCCCCTCAACGGGAAGTAATTGGTACAAATTTCAGAGAACTTGACAGCGTAGAAGCTACTCTGATTGGTATATCTAATTGGGTCCTGACGACAGTAGAACGATTTTACAGGATCCAGTTTGCTTGTCATCCTCCGTGTTTCAGCAGCGTGTTTCAACTGTCCCACTACAGTGAAACCAGAACTGACACACTTACTGTCACTAGAGCTTCAATCTCTTCTGTTTAAAGGGGCCATAGAACATGTCCCCCTTCCAGAGAGAGAGTCAGGCTACTACAGTCGATACATCCTGATTCCCAAAAAAGATGGGGGACTTTGTCTGATTTTAAATTTTCGAGGATTGAACCGTTCCATCAGAACACACAAGTTCAAGATGCATCCAAAACACCCTGAGCAAAGTCAGGCTAGGTCAAGCTCTTACTGTCCGTCAGTACCAACGAGTGTTAGGTCTCATGGCATCTGTGCCCACTGTGATCACTATTTGCCTTTTGCACATGAGAACATTTCAATTTCAATCTCAAAGAGTGGTCTTAAGTGGCCGTCCAGCCCAGTGGGTATGGGAGGGTCATCAGCTCAATTGTCATATGAACTGTCTCAATTTGATGGCTGTATTTCTGGCCCTGAAATACCTCCTCCAGCATCTGAGAGGCTGCCATGTCCTAGTGCAGGTGGACAACACGATGGCACTCTCCTACATAAATAACCAGGGAAGCCTGCGTTCGTGACGCCTAAATGATTTTCTTTGAGCTCAGGACAAGTTCCTGTCACTCAAAGCAATCTATATCGCTGGACATCTGAATGTGGGAGCAGATTCACTGTCCAGACAGAGAATACTGACGGGGAGTGGAGACTCTACCCCGAGGTAGTGAAAAAAATCTGCGAAAGATTTTACGAAGCAGAGGTGGTTTATGTGGCCGCTATATCGGCTTACCATATTTTGATTGACATGGTACCACTCGAGCAGTATCCTCTGATCGCTCACTTCATTCATGGGTCCAGGCAACTGAGGCCTCCGTTAGAACCAAGATTCCTTCATGGGACTGTGCTATAGTCCTTGAGGGGCTGGTAGAGACCCTCTTTGAGCATCTAGAGTAAGCGCCAGACAAGAGGCTCTACAAATGTTTGTTTCTTATGGATATCACCTCACTAAAAAAGAACTGGTGATTTGCAGGCTCTGTCTATCTCACCATCCTGCTTAAACTTTGCCCCTGGAATGGTGAAAGCAATCTTGCATCGTCATCCTGATTACTTGCCTAAGGTTCCTTTCTCGACTGTACATCCGGTCATTCTTGAAGCGTTCTGCCCTCTGCCGTTCACAACTCCGGATCAGGAGAAACGTCACCGATTGAGCCCAGTCCGTGCTCTTCGGGCCTATGCTCATCGCACAAGCCAATGGCGTCAGTCAGAGCAACTATTCGTTTGTCATGGGGGCCGAAACAGGGAGGCGGCCACCACCAAACAAACAAATGATGTTTAATGAAACAAAGTTCATGTTCAAATAATCAATCCAATCAACTTGTCATCAACAATCATCATCTCTATCCTATCAGCATAAGAGGAAGCACATATATATATATATATATATATATATATATATTCACTCAGTCGACTCACCTACATTCCTCGACAGTTTTTCAGCATCCCTCCACCAAACTGACTCCTCATTCTTGGCTTGTTCCTTCCACATCCAGGAATACGGGGGGAGTACTCTGGGTTGAATACCGAACCCTCTCCTCGGATAGCACGCCAAATACGCATACCATTTATTCTATCCGACTTATTTGTAAGTGTGAACTCTTGAATCTCAAATTGGGTGAGGGATGCAATTGCCCTTGCCTACAAGGCAGAGGTTTGTGATGCGGCAGGCTAGTCTTCTCTGCACACATTCATAAGATTTTATAGTTTGGATGTTCATGCTACTCCGTGCTCAACCTTCCTTGACTACACAACCATGAGGGGTCCAGACACACCCAGTGCGGCGGCGTGGGTATTCTCATTCCCAGAGCGCTTAGTGCAGCATTGTGTGTAGCTTTTAAAAGGGAATGTTTCGGGTTACTTGGCTGTAACCCTATTCCCTGAAAAAGCGGACACTGAGGATGTCCCAGGACCGTTTTTCAGACGAGGTGATGCCTGAGGATGCACCTGTGGCACATCTAATGAGAGCCTCTGACGAGCACTCATTCCAGGGACGTCACCGTCTGAGGCTGTCAAGATCCAGGTCAATTTACACACATTAATCACAGCTGGTCATACAAAGATGTATTTCCCATAGTGCTCAGCGCAGATTCTCATTACCGCTTTTTCAGGGAACATGGTTACAGTCAAGTAATCCGAGACATTTTCATGAGATTCAGCCAAACAAAATAATATAATTCACTGTGGGTCACAAAACTATATGCCATAATTTCAGCAAATTGTTTCATCTCAAACAACCACATCTGTATGTTGATGTACAGATATAAACAGACACACACATAAATTACACACGCACATACGGAAATATGCCAAAATCCAGTTCTTTGACTCCGACATGCTGACATGTACACAGCCCCACACAAACACACATACACACACACACACACACACACACACACACACACACACACTCGCTGCAAATCCCTTTGAAGAAGCCATGATGATCTCAACTAATGAGATAAGAGACTGTGTAACCACGGTGACAAATGCAGCCATTTGAGGCCGGAAGGAGGAAAACAAGAGCAGATTATGCATGCAAGCAGCAGGTGAGAGATACTGAGCTATCACGGCTGTTTTGGACCGAGTCCCGGCTCATTCTGAACGCTGCCTGCCAAACGCTAAGGAAAAACACGGGATCAAATTCACAGATTGATGAACCTCAGCTGAGCAGAATGCCTGGCAATTCAGAGATGTTTACAGATGTGTAAATCTTAACTTTCAAATATCATACACTTTTATAGTGTATAATATGTGAAATAAAACCATGAAATATGAAACACATGATAGAATTAATTTGATCCAAGTTATATACCAAACTTAATTAAATACTTTAAAATGAATACCTAATAGTTAATAAATACTTAATTACTCATTCATTGAACTGTTAATAAAATTACATTCTCATTACTATAATCATGGTAGAACTTTTATTTAATTTATGCTGATTTAAAAAAAATAATATCATTGCATTGCAATAGGCCTATTTGTACTATAACAAAGTTAAAAAAAAAAGTCATTATTAATAGAAAATACTCATTAAATGGGCTTCAATTTCTTAATGCAAATAGTTTTTTCTATCTTTTGATTTCAGGCAGAAATGTAACCTAGACACGTTCTTGTGAGATTCCCAATATTATAATAATTGTATCGTATAATATTAGTTTCTTGTATTCTAGGAGATAAAGCAGCTAGACAGGCGTTTGCAGAACATTCCCGTCTGTCACGTATAAAGCAGAAGAGCAGGACCTGAGGAGCCGCTCTGACGGGTCGTGAGATCTCACAGGAGACCGCATCTCATGGCCGATGAGCAGTTCATCTGGAGTTAATGTGCTGCAGCTGTGCTCTAATGAGCTGAGGCCAGGAGAGAGACTTCACTGCGGTGACGTGTTCTGCATTCATCAGATAACTCTCAGACAGGACTCTGACTGCCCAGCGCTCCTGACACCGGCCGGCTCCTGCTTTTATAACTCACAATTATGATGAGATCAAAATGGGTGCGGATTCATGTTTGTTCTAATGCAGTAAAATGTTTGTATTTTACTGCCTTCGCTCCATCAGAGAATGATGGGAAATGTAGTACTGCTATACAAGCCATAAACTGGATACATAAACGGTCAATTCAAATAAAAGTCAATATCATGATTTTAAGAGCTCTCCAAAAATTAAACATCTATACGATAATATAATAAAACATTCGCAGTTTAAATGTCACTTGCATAATATTTTATTCCATCGGAATGCATTTGAATGGCAATTATGTTTTATTGCATTTTGTGGGAATTTTTCCCGGCTTATTGAAAAAGGTGAAAATGTTTTTCACCTTCATCTCATCCAGCATTGTGTAGATTATGAGTTTAATGTCAGTTTAGGTACTGATGTATCTTTAGTGCTTTATGTATTGCGCATGTCATTAGAGTTGGGTGTTTTTGGATTGGGGGCAGTTTATTTTGCACCTGTGAAGGAGACATACAGTGTTTTATAATTACATACAATTTTCTCATTTATCCTTTCAGCAGAGGATTTTTTTAGCTACATGCAGCTCCTCTTTTCGTTTCTCCTCCTCCTCTATGATGGACACATGTACACAGCGAGTTCTCAGCATCCACAGCCACTCTCGCTCCTCTAACAGAGCATTAGGACTCTCAAGAGCCGGTCCGGCATCAGGGACAGCGAGATCTCATTAGTATTCTGCTCGCTGTGTGTTAAGCGTGCTTCTAGCACTCGTACATGCGTGTGTGTTTGGATAGACACTGAATCAGTGCATATCTAAAACATACAAAGCCTTTTACGCATAAATAACTTTAACGATTTAAAACCTGACATTAAAACGGTTTCATTCTGTGTCCGTTTTACTCGCCGGGCCAATAAACACAAATTTGTGACAGTACAAACACAATAATATGCATATATTTCATATTTGTTTATGACATTTACATAAATCCATACAGTGTTATTTTAGTATAATTGATATACTTTTTGTACATATATTTCCCCCGTTTTTTAGGTTAATATGTTTTAGTGTCAGTATTACATTAAACTACTATAATGTTGAATATAATGTATAATAATGCAATGGGGGAATATTGGTCGGTCCTGATAATGCCAAATGTCTTCTGTTACCAGTAAAAAAGTGTCCGACATTAAATATATCTAGTCAGTGAAAGAGTGCAAGCATATTCGTCTAACATAATTCTGTTTTTTCAGCTTCAGAATCATGAATATGTTTATTCTGGTGTCTCTGTTGTCCTGTGCTTTGGGTTCCAGCACCAAGTCCAAGTCTATTCATTTACACACATAATGTAACACCAAATATAGCATTTTAATCAACAGTTCATTTTTAGTTAACCTTTCGCCGCAAGTCTTGGAGTATCGCAATAATATTGTATCGTTAGGTCAGTATTGTTCTGTATCGAATTGTGACATGAGGGTATCGTTACACCCCTAATATATAAATATATGTATTTTTTTATTAGATTATATAGATATAGATATAGATTGACAGAGAGAGAGAGAGAGAGAGAGAGAGAGAGAGAGAGAGAGAGAGAGAGAGAGAGAGAGAGAGAGAGAGAGAGAGAGAGAGAGAGAGAAGATTTGTTTGTCTTTTTTAAGTTATTTTAGTACATCATATTAAAATAAATGCTAATGATAAATGTTGCCCTGCCTAGTTGGAATAAAATCTTCTCTCTTTTTTTATTTCAGTTACTGTTTATTTTATTTCAAATAATGAAAAATAGTTCATGTTAATAACCCACAAATATCACAGATGACTTCTAATTAGTCCCATCTGTGGCTAATTTCAATTATAAATACATTTGATATAAAAAAGTCCAAGTTTATACTATTTTGCCCGAGAATGCAACTTTAAAGGCTTTAAACACCTGTATATTTTTATATTTATAGTTTTATGTTTTGCATGCAGTCACTATGATTCAGTGCATCCAAACTTAGAGAAATCTAAATGTACACATTACATGCAATCACTTATGAATACAAATGAAATGCTCTATGACAGCAGTGATCTCTGTGATTCTAGCGCTGTAAGGATACAGACACAAAACCCTCAAACACATCTCACAAACATCTGGGCTATTTAAAGAGAGAGTGGAATAATCACCTAGGGAAAATTACACACCATTCAAAGCGCTGAGGGATAATTACATACTATTAGAAGAAAGCATCTCACCCTCTTGCTTTGGACCAGGAGCGCGTGACACTACATGTTTCAAACACACGGTTCTTGCTATATCTCATGGTGATTCAGAAGCTGTACTTACTACTTAATAGAAACAAACTTCTCAAACAATGGGCTCTGGACCGGGGCTCGTGGTTCTGCTAGGATACATGAATCGGGGGTTTGTATTGTGTGTGATCATGACGGAGGGATTGTACGAGAAGCCTCTCATCCAGCTCGAGACCCCCGTATAAGCACCGCGAGACTGTCAAGAGACCCCTAATAAGAAGAGGTCTTATGAATTATTGATTCCCAGCATCATACGCCCCCCTCCCTCTCTGCTCTTAGGATAAATATTCCCGTTAAGTCCGAGAGCTTTGAGATTGGTCTCAGATTTGGAGCGCGAGACACCCAGCGGTGGATGTTTCTGAGACGGAGAGCAATTAACACCCGAGACCCTCCTCTCAAAACTCTAGATCTCTTAAACACTCGCTGATGTGCTTGGGTCACTGGCACATCTTTCCTCAAGCTTTTTCCTGCAATGAAAGGAAACTCCACGCAATAATAGTGCGTTAAAGTCAGGTCGTAAAGATCGTATTTACGAGTCACGAAACACACCACAATGTCGTGAATTCGAGTGGGGAGCTCGGGATTTTCTTCAAGCCCTGATCTTCACGAGTTGTGTGCGTTTCCGTGAGAAACATGGCGGAATACCACAATACTTACAGGTATTTAGCAGGGATATTGTTAGACGTTTCTATTTACAGCAAAGTAAGCTGATTGATACAATATAGGCCTATTATAGGATTATAGTATAACATTATAATATGTAACGATAAGGTATACAGTGGCTTCATAAATTAAATTAAAAACATAAAAAAGCAATACAACTGACACACATTCCTTGTTCTTCATTTTCTAGAAGTAACGTTTAAAAACCTTTAATTAAGAGAAAGTGCACCGCCATCTTAATCCGACGAAAGTGACTTGAACGCACCTGGCGTCGTAAACACGAACTTCCTTGGAGGACTCATAATGCATCATTTTAATTCCCGGCTGCTGCCGGTTTTCACGTCGGATCGTAGCAATACTAGCACATCGTTGAAAGACAGATGATTCCTGAGCCATGAAATACTCCAGGGATTTCCTGTCACAATTTGTTTTATCACATTTGTATGATGTGATTGTGTGATAAAATGATTGTAAATGCCTGATGAAGGTCATGGGACTGAAACATTGCTAAATACTTTTTATTATTATTATTTAGGCTGGTTTCATTTATACTTTTTTAATTAACTTCACACGCAACACATGCGAAGGGACGAATTAAAGCAATTTAAAAATTATTTTTAAAATGCAATTTGATAATCTTGATAATTTATTTTGCTGTAAAAAAACATAAACTACATTTATACACTACTGTTCAAAACTTTGGGGTCAGTGACATTTTCTTTTTCAAAGAATTAAATATTTTTATTCTGCAAGAATCATCTATTTGATTAAAAACAACAGTAAAGGCATTTATAATATTGGCTGCTGAAAATTCAGCTTTGATCACAGAAATAAATAGCAATTTCAAATATGTTCAAATAGGAAAAAGTTATTTTAAATTGTAATATATTTTTCCGTATTTTTGCAAAAGCGTAGGAGACTTCTTTCAAAAACACTAAAATATCTTGCCAACCTCAAACTTCTGATAATATGTCTATTAATTTGTCAGTTGAGAATTATATATTGTTCTATTTTTGTATTCATCTACATTTTAAAACATTAAAACATGTATTAACCAAACAATTTCAAATATGTCTATTAATCTGTCCATTATAAAAAAAAAAAAAAAAAAAAATATATATATATATATATATATATGTATATGCAAAACATGGAACCTGGAGCCATGTTGTGATTATATTGCCCTGGTAGCAATCTCTATTAATCTCCAGTATTATTACATTTGATACAATATTGTTTTATTTGATATTATGTAAATGTGAATTTTTATTTTATATTGGTTTATTTATTATTACCATATGTTACTTGTATTTATATTGTTTAAAGATATAAGTTAATATTTTGTCCAGTTTGGCCCTGTTAATAAAAGGGTATTATTTTTGAAAAAGTGTGTGCGGTTTTGTTTTCTTAAGTACTGTTTCAAGAACCGTTTAAGCACCAGAACCGTTTAAAAAATACCGAGTAGGTACTGGTATCGGATAAAACCCAACCGATACCCAACCCTACTCGTTTCCCTGATCTGTTTCCCTATGTATTTAAGCCCTGTGTTGCCTTGTTCATTGTTCAATCTCTGTTGTACTAAGAGAGTGTGCGTGCATGCGTGCGTGTGTGCGAGCGAGAGAACCTTCTGCCTGTCTGTACCTGTTTGTATTATTATATTGTTAGTGAACGTTTGTATTATTATATTGTTAGTAAACGTTAGTATTGGAACTTTGGACTCCTCGTCTTCTGCCTGCACCACACCGTGACAGAAGAACGGATCCTTGTTCCGGATCAGGGCCACATACAACCATCCAATAGACCTCCCAGACACCACCGGACTGTACTGGAGGGAGACCGTCATCCGGTGTCTGGAGAGTATCGTGCCTCGATCCAGAACACAGCCAGATCCAAGGCTTCACGTCATGCCTACCCATCCTGAGCCCTCAGCCAGGATGGCCACCTCCAGGCCGATTCCTGTTGCCCCTTCTGTTCCTGCCCCAAGGGCTGTCCATGTTCCAATACCTGTTCCTGTCCTTAGACCTGTTTCTGCCTCAACGACTGTCCATATTCTCAGACCTATTCCAGTCCCAGTTCCAGAGTCTCGTCCCACTGAGACCGCCCTTCCTGAGTCTTCTGTCCCTGAGCCTGTATCTGAATCTGTTCCTGAGTCTGAGTCTGTTCCTGAGTCTGTTCCCAAGCCGGAATCTGTTCCTGAGTCAGAGCCTGAGTCGGTTCCTGAGTCTGAGTCTATTCCTCAAACCACCTTCGGAGAGGTGCAGTCGCTGTGGGTCTGCCAGCCTGCAGCTCTAGCCTGGTCGGTGGATCCCTGGTCTTCGCCTCCAACCTCCGCGACCAGGACTCTACCTCGGTCCGTCGATCCATCAGCTCAACCTTGGCTCCTACCTCCCTCAACTCCATCATGGCCCATCAGTTCACCAGTTTCGCCAGGCTCCCTCGTCCCCCCCGGATCCACCTCGGTCACTCGTCGACCTACCCTCACCTCTGGACTGCACTCCTCTGGCTACACCTTGTCCCTTCATCCTCCTGGCTCCATTGGACTCCTCACTCCATTCTGTTCCTCCTTGGTCCTCACTCCCTCTGTCTCCACCGCGCCCTTCTCTGTCCCCGCCTGCACCTCAGTCGCAGAGCCGGCGGCTTCGCCATGTCCCATCGGATCCTCGGCGTCGCCTGGATTTGTCTGCTCTCCGGCTCCACCCTGGTCTCCTCTCCCACCTGCTACGCCTCCGTCAGTCGGCCCCCTGGAGTCGTAAGCCGCTGGCGTGAGTGATAATGAGCGTCACCTGTGAGACACACAGGTCTCGCATCTCTCACAGAGGAGCGGAAGCAGAAAAGGAGGAGTGATGACGCTGAAGATCGAGAGAGGAACAGGCCTGATTTTATGTTGTGTTTTGTTTTTGTTTAGTGTGGCTTATACTTTTGTTTTTGTATTTGTTTTATTTTGTCATTAAAAGTTGTTGAAGGTTCGCCAGTTCCCGCCTCCTTCTTCCCTGAATCCCACAACTTTGAACCGTATTACATTGGTGCCGAAACCCGTAAAGAAGGAGGAACGCGCTGTCAGAGAGTCCTCGCCGCTGTGGGGAATACGCGTTGCCATCGAGCATGGCGGGCAGAATCCGTCGTCATGGACGCTCGAGGCGGTGCGCTGGAGTGAGTTGCCAGGGGGACGGTCGAGCTCGCTGCCGGCTGCCTGGAGGGGCGGCTGCCGTCCGGAAGGGAGCGGAGGAGTCGCCGCCGCTCCCCGTGGGCCGTAGCCTGCTGCCATCCGCCATGAAGGGGAGGAGCAGGGAGCGGGGGACTCCTGCCGGCTGCTTGAAACCGAGGAGCCATCGACGTCCACCAGGCAGCGGAGAGGTGTCGAGCCGTCCACCGAGCGCTATCCAGCGTCACCACCAGGCACCACAGAGAAGATCGCCCAACTGGTGGGGGACCAGATAGCAGCGCGTTGGGGGAACCGGATGAAGATTTTCTTTTCTTTTTTCTCTCCTCTCTCTCGGATCTGTCGCTCCTCATGCTTCCGTCTCCTTTCCCTCACCTCGTCGGTCCATACCCCACAGGGATCGCAGCTGCTGCTGGGGGGGGAGTAGAGCGCAGTCTCGTGGGTACCCGCCGGCCTGCGAGGGGCGATGGGGGTATGTGGCGAGCAGGACGAGGCTGAGGGACGTGAGAGAATGGCACGAGGCCGGTGGGGTGAGTGATAATGGACATCACCTGTGAGACGCACCGGTCTCGCATTTCTCACGGAGGAGCGGAAGCAGAAAAGGAGGAGTGGCGACGCTTAAGATCGAGAGAGGAACAGGCCTGATTTTATTTTGTGCTTTGTTTCTGTTTTGTGTGGTCAGCAGTCGTCCGTGAGGGACTGCTGGCTTATAATTTTGTTTTTGTTTTATTTTGTATTTAAACTGAATCCCACAACATTAAACCGTATTACAGTAACCCTCATTAGTTCATCTGTCTCACCTGTTACCTCGTTAGTCTTGTCAGCAGTGTCTCGTTTCCCTGATCTGTTTTCCTATTTATTTAAGCCCTGTGTTGTTGGTTTGTTCATTGTCAGATCTCCGTTGTACTAAGTGTGTGTGAACCTTCTGCCTGTCTGGACCTGTTTGTATAGTTATATTGTTAGTAAACGTTTGCATTGGAACTTTGGACTCCTCAACTTCTTCTGCTTTCTTTCCTGACACTCACTTAAAAATAATGCTGTGTCCACCTTTTGTTTAGTTTTGAATGATTTTCTAACGTGCCTCTATCCACTTGTGCATTGAATGTCAACATATATGCACACTGTTTGTTTCTGTCAGCAGTAGCGCTGATGCATTTTAACATTAATTTTGATAAGTCTGGCCACTTCACCTTCACTGAATGCTGCTGACAGAACGCCATCCAATCCTGTCTTGCTCTTATAATAAGTGGCCAATAGAAAACATTAAACAGTCTGACTGCCAAAAAAGCCTGACTCCACATGCCACAGTACAAGGTTTCCAGAGCTTATATTTATTTGAGTAGTGCGATCTGCACAGATACACTGAGCTCATCAGTCATTCAAAGGCCCACATCTCATTAATATTCACGGGTGTTAGGTACAGTAAGGGTCGAGACCATTCTCATATGTTTGGATAGACACTTAAATGTACAATATAAGCACGTTGTGAGCATTTAAAAACTGCACCTTTAAAGAAGTGTTTATAAAATCATTTGAGTTTCATAGAATATTGAATTCATGTAATTAATTTGAAATTGATATTAATTTCAGTCTGTTCTGTGTGATTTTTATAGATTGCTTAAAAATAGATTATAGATAGATGGATGGATGGATGGATGGATGACAGGTTGTATTGAACTTGGTAACCAATTTCCTTTTAACTGTCTATATATATATATATATATTTTTTTTTTTTTTTTTTTTTTTTGTAGTTCATGTAGGTTGGTATTAACAATATTTCAGTTAACAGTTACAGTTTTAAGATATAAAACAAACAAGACTAATGAATATGAAATGTAAATGAAACAAAGTCATTTTTTTTTACTATCATCTTTATTTTATTTACCCTTTTCTCTCAAAAACCTACTAGGCGGTTTGTGAGACTGGTTTTATGACATACTAACCTGCCTTAAACAAAGAAACTTTGTAGCTCTCTATATTTGATTCCCTCAGCTAGTTGACATGAATTCTACACCACACATCAGCCTGCAAACGATAGAAGATTTTCTATTCATACATTTTCACACCTTCTGGGGTTTTTTTTTTTTTTTTTTTGACTTATGCATCAATTCACTGTATCTCCTCCTTACCTCTCGCCTCTCTTTCACCCATCAGGTCACAGGTTCTCCATTCTACAGCGATATGCTGAAATATTCACACGCTGCACCCGTGGCCCTGCCTGTTAATACTGGACCTGGAGGAGGAGGAGGGTGATGATGAAGAAGGAGGAGGAGGGAGATGATGAAGGTGTCCTCGGGGAAAGAGAAGATCCAGCAAGATGATCTGTTAGCTGACTCGCAGAGCCCTCTTCTGGTGGGTTTGCCTCGCTGCTGCAGAATCCTCTGAATCCTGGTGCACACGCTGTTTTTTTTTTTTTTTTTTGCAACAATATGGCCATCCGAGACAAACGTTGGGGATGGAAAAATATTTATTTTGTCAGAAGGCAAAATCAGCAGTCTTGGATCGCTTACTCTGACATGCTCACCGACGGCTAATTAATTGGCTTTGTAATGAATCTTTGCCTCAGACGGATTTCTGGCAGTGTCCGAAATTTTGGGTTGCAATCCTGCAGCGTGACTGCTAATGAAAAACCAAAAAGAACAAATGAGAGAGAGAGAGAGAGAGAGAGAGAGAGAGAGAGAGAGAGAGAGAGAGAGAGAGAGAGTTAAAGCACTGAGCTTAACCATTTTTTTTGTTCCCTTCACAATCATACTGCCAAAATTGGTGCAAAAGCTTGCTTGAATTTGTGTGATACCATTTTAATTTTCTGTATCAATGAGGATGTCAGAACATGACATGGATTGATAACATTAATCTTCTTTTCAATGCTGTAAATCATGAGCAAAGCCGTCAAAAATTGGAACTGTTTTTCAGGGGCATTTTTTACATTTGTGAGGGCAATTTGTTTGATTTTATGATGGCCTTATTACATATACATGTTGTCACACACTGGCTTGACTTGATAATCCAGACAAAAATTCTTGATGCAGAAATAACATAGCTAACACCAGGAGCCATACATTAAAACACCAGCACAAAACTTCAACACAAGGTAATAATCAGACGATGACTGAGGGTTTAAATCCATAAAGCTAACAAGAGACTCAGCGAAGGACAGGTGTAGGTGATCAGCTGACATGGTAACAAACAAGGGTTTCTATGGAAACTTACAAGATTACAATGGAGACAAGGTAACGGGAACTAAGGGTACGTTTACACGACAATATGCTTAAAACTGAAAAGTTTTTTCTTTGAGTTTTCCACTTACATTAACAAAACGATCTCCATTCACACGCATCCACGAAAACGACTAAAAACGCTGTATTCTGCTGCCAGGCCATTAGATGGCGATGAAACACTATAGATTGAACATGTAATACGCATGTGTATCATGTCATTGTCTTCAGAGATTCCTGTTTTTGTTGTTTACAAAGAGACCGTTTTCAAAAACTTGCACAACGTTTGCGTTTTAAGCCACCCAAAACGCTGTTGTCCTAAAGCCTAAATGAACGGCCAAAATGCATAAAAAGTTTACATTTTACATTTTAGTTTTAGTTGAAAACGATATCGTGTAAACGGCCCCTAGATAAACAGGAACTAAACACAAGCACAACAAGACAAAATAAATACCAAAATAAAAGTCCTTGAAACAGAGACTGGGAATCGTAAAATCTGTGTTATAAATACAAAATAAAATGTTATGAACATCAACATAAGCCATCTTTACAATGCAAAAATGAAAAAGAAGCTGCATCTGACATGGCATTTATGCTTTTGTGGTTTTATTCATTAGAATGTCAAGATTTTACATTGGTTATCTTAGTAGCATGAAAAACAAAACTGGTTATTCAAACTGGGGGAAAAAATAGTATATACAGAAATTGGGCAAAGAAATGAATCATCACTGACTTCAGCCTAGACTGTAAAATACAACAGTTGTTCTATTTAACACTTTTTAGTTAACTCTACTTAGTCTTAATTTAATTATAAAAATCTAGTATTCTGTACTATTCACATACTATGCCTTGTTTATTCAGAAACCCCAATTTAATATGAATTGATTGGTTTAAGTGCCAATTTGTCAAGAAAAAGTTTTTTTTTAAAGGAACTAGATCCTTTTAGTTGCATTCACTCATTTCCCAAAGTCATCTTGAATTTTGAATTTGCAATACAACTGACAACTTTGAGAGAACATCACATAAGCTGACTTCATAAATTGATGTTGATTTTCCTAAAATGTTTTTGTTTGAATTCACCATTATGGTGATCAGTGTTCAATTTGGTTGGTCACTTGGAACTTCATTTATATTATAATTCTCTTCCTATTGATGCAGCAATGAATTCAAAGTTATTTGGTTTCAAAAGCAGGGAACTAAATCGTTCACTAGTCTATTTTTTTATGTTGAATAATGATCTTTTAAAAAAAAAAGCTAACTCTTTTGTCATAAACACCTTCTGAAACGAATGTTGAAGTCTGTGTGTGACACAAACATGGTCAATTGCAAGATATTGTCACAAATATAGAGAGATGATATCAACCAAATTAAAAGTATACTGTGCACTTCAGTCTAGGCTGAAGTCAGTGATGATTCATTTCTCTGCTCTCTTTCTGTATATACTTTTTTCCCCAATTTGAATAAACATTATTGTTTTTCATGCTACTAAGATAACCAATGTGAAATATTGATATCCTAATGAATAAAACATAGATAACATAACATAGCATAGAGTGCCTAGCATAAGTGAACACACCCATGCTAAAGTTGACTACTTTCCATAAGATCATCTCTCAATGCAAATCAAACCAGCTATTAGTCTAACTGAAATAAAACCATAACAATCTCTAGGTATGGTGAAGGGAATGTGAAATTCTTTAAAAATAAACATCTGCCTGACTCTATGGGAATTTAACATAGGGGTGTCCTGACTTATGCACTCTGTATTTTAAGGAAAATCATTTATTTATTTACGATACATTATTCATTCACAAAGAAAATTGGTGTCCTTAAAGGTTAGATTTTTCCTCATTTATTTAAATTAAGGCATTAAGATCAATTTCCAAAAGATGATTTTTTTATTCATCTTTTTAGTCAACTTTAGCATGGGTGTGTTCACTTATGCTGTAAATGCCATGTCAGATGCAGCTTCTGTTTCATTTTTGCATTGTAAAGGTGGCTTATGTTGCAAAACACAACAATGGTAACAATTACATTATATTTTGATCAATTATAACAACAACAATTATATTTGCTTGTTTTTGTTGTGCCACTAGTAACAAAAGACAGCAAAATAAATTGGCAACTAAAAAAAAGTTTAAAAAAAACAAAAAACTATTCCATAATTTATTAATGCTGCAATGCACTCTGAGAGTCTGTAATTCTGAGTTAATCTGAAGTAAATGATCAGGTCCTCTCTACAGTTCTTTTTTTAGCAACTAGAACTAAGTTTACTATACTAACTAAGCATTTGTCAGTTCAACATACTATTAATGCATACCGTACTCTCACAGACATTTCTTTTAAGATGCATAAATCGTAAAGGACAAAATGATTCTCCCAGTGTGTGGCCGGTTTCAGTCAGATGAGGTCCACTGGATTCATATAGATTTCCATTGCTCAGGTCTTCAGGCCAAAATGAGACACTAATGGCCTCCGGCTCACGCACCAGTCAACCTTGTCTTGGTAATGATTATTATCCCAAACCAGTGGGTAATCAATGGATGAACAAGATGTTCCCTACGGATACAACCTTTTTGGCATATACTGGACGATGGGGTGGAAATTAACACAGATGTAAGACAACATCAGTTCAAATTCACTGCAAAACACCATTTTCTCAATCAGTGTTTTTATACATTTTGTGGAATGACAAACACTTGAATGTTCCCGCAGCTCAACTGATATAAAGCATTGCGCAGCAACACAGAGATGGTGTGTTTTATTCCCAGGCAGCGCACACACGATGATTAATGTATACCTCGAATGCTTTGGATAAAAGCATCTGCCAAATGCATAAATGAGGATGGAAATAATTCCAAGATTTCTACCATTTTCAAAGTGGCAACAGGGACTTCCTGTTATACCCTATTCTTTCTCTTACTCTGTTTGCTAGAGAATTACATCATGAGTTGCACATTCAGTTGCACAGACGGGCTTTATTTTCATTTCCAGGAAATACAGAGAGCGTTCTCCCTCTAAAGAAGCGACAGCTTGCTTAAAGATGTTTTATGGGTGGCTGGTATGGCGCTATGCATTTGGCATCAAAATAAATAGCTCAGAGAAACACTTGCTGCCTTCGGAGGAGTGTGCTGTTTCTGAACCAGCGCACCGAATGGGAAACAGTGATCTATCGACGCTTGTTGTGCCTCTTTGGCTTCAAGGCGAGAGTTCTTCACAGGCGCCTGTTGAAGCAATAACATCAAGCATGCAGAGTCAGGGAACTGTGCTGGAGCCACTCGGGGAATCGCCTGTTTGGGGGATAATAAGGTTATGAGTGACAGGCTTGCTGAGGAGAAGTCCAAAGTCTGAAACGGCTCCATACAGTTCTGTAACTCTTTGGGTCTGCCTTTACACTCTAGAGAGTGTTGGATAAACTGAACACACACACACACACACACACACACACACTCCATTTTTAAAGTTCACCACTTGGTGGTTTTATTACCTTATTGGTGAAAAAAAACATCACAGCTGATGTGCTCAGAAACTATATACACCAAAAAAGAAAAAAGAAAAAAGAAACGCCATAGCCATTGATAAATGGCTACATTTTCTGCAGAACGGATCTGAAAACACAACTGGTCCAGCTCATTCAGTCAAACACGAATTTGTCTCAAAGACTATATGGATTTTTTTTTTTCGTATGGTTGAATATAAGGTTTAGTAGCAGTGTAAACATGTTTGTATTTTTTACAGGACATTATGTAAAATTGGTTTTTCACCATATACGGTGAAAATGGATAAATGGTTTAACTTGCATTATATGCTATTTTACTGTAAAATACTGTTAAATGTACGTTTTTGGTTTTGTTTGGGTTTTTTGCAAGTAAAGACTACAGTGAAAAACCACTGAAAAAGGATTTTCCCAGGAGTCCCTGCATGACGCATCACACATGATTATATTTGATTAATTTTCTTATTGTTGCTATCAGTAATTAGGGAATTTTTCATGTTCTGTTTATTGCATTGTTTTGCACGACCTATACATGAGAATTGGACAAGTTTTATGGACAGGAGCTCTGATTCATCATGTGACTATATTGTGCCAAATGTACTATTATACATTTATTACTATAATATATATATATATATATATATATATATATATATATATGTAACAAGATGGTGATTTCATTCAATTTAGTTTGAAGTGAGTCATGCAAAAATGTACAATTAATAGAAAAACAGGACTGTAAGAAGTATAATTGCCATGCATTGAGCCTGAACATAAATTTTTTTTTTTCTTTTTTTGAATGCTGTTTTATTCGTTTTTCCTTATTTCTGTCAGTTATTTGCATTGTGCACAAAAGCAAAAGGAAAGACACTAGAAGATGTCTACGGTTGACATATTTCTATTGGTTTACTCTTTTTTAACTATCTGTTAACCAGCAATAATACCAAATTCTGAACATGCCTTTAGATTAATATATGATATACTTCAGTTTAGTAAAATGATATATAATAAAATAAAATAATTCTGTCAGTTGATGCAGGAAAGATACTAGAAAATCTTGACATATTGGTATTGGTTTATTCTTTCAAGTCATCTCTCTCCCAGCCCTATAGCTGCTAACCAGCATGTACACACACAGCGCACATCCACTGCCAACACCTGTGTAAACTCATGAAAGCAGTGTTTTTGGATGATGGCGTCCTCGAGGCTCCCGCACTGAGAAACAGCCTCCGGTGGGGTCAGTCGGGTCACAGAGCTGATGGAAACAGAGCCGAATGTCAAACTGAAGAGAAAACACAAGAACTCAAATCCTCCTGACACGCAGAAAACTTTCACTTTCTGCAAAGAAAACGTGTTTTTCCACAACGCAGTCAGGGTTTAAACTTGGATTGCATTATCTGTTTAAATGGCTTCTTCTCTGGGATAATAGTGTGCCGGCAGGTTACAGTCGGTGGTCAGAGAGGGGTTTAAAATAATCAACACAAAGCATGCCCTTGGCTCTCACCTTCCTTAATGATGTGCTTCATTTGAGTCCTCTGAACGAGAAGCTCTTGGCCGAGGGACAGACTGTGAATCCTTGAGCGAGTGAGATGCTCTTATCAGACCAGACGCTCAGGATTGGTTCCTCTTTACACGCGTCCCGAAGCCAAGGGCGTTGAACTACACCACACTGCATTAGAGTCAGGTGATGATAGGAGGATCTCTCCCGTTCATGCGTCATTCCTCGCAATATAAGCACTGATGCGGCTGGTACAGAATGAGGCAGGTCTTCGTTTCATCTTTTGACATATTTAATCATGTTGGTCATAATTAATCATACACATTTGCTGCAGTACCATGCTTTTTACTATGTAAATGAGTTTGCTGTAACCAGAACAAGCTTAAGAATTGCAGTCATTCTCATGTTTAATAACTAAGACACTTACAATACCTGGAGAGAACTGTCTGTTAGCATGCATATTTATTCAACAAGGACAAATTCAATTGGTCAAAAGTCACAGTAAAGACACTAACAATGTTTCTATTTCAAATAAATTCATTCTTATTTATTAAAGGATCCTTTAAAAAACATGTATCACTGTTTTCCCCAAATTATGAAGCAGCACAACTGTTTTCAACTGTGATAATAATCATAAATGTTTCTTGAGCATCAAATCATCATATTATAGTGATTTCTGAAGGATCATGTGACACTGAAGACTGGAGTAATGATGCTGAAAATTCAGCTTTAATCACAGGAATAAATTACACTTTACTATATATTCACATATTGTGTTAAAATGCAATAATATATCACAATATTACTGTCTTTTACATATTTCTATTATTATTATTAAATAAATGCTGCCTTTGTGAGCTTACAAACAAAGAAATTACACACTTTTAGTACCATATCCAGTGAAGAGTGGCAGAAAACAGACTTCGGAAACACTTTCTATAAAGACCATGCTTATAATGAATTATAGCTCTATTTCGACTTATTTATAAGTAAGTTTTAATATTATATAAATATATTTATGACGATAAATAGACTCATTAGGATCTACACTGTATTAAAAGAACATTTATGTCATTTTTATAATTACTTTTAAGTCATGCATTTGCTTTTTCAATGCACATGTTCATAATCCATTATACACTTATGTATTAATGAATTAGTCTTAGTAATAATTAGTCAGTTGTATGGTTCCATGAAGTATTTATAAAGACACAGGCTGCATTATTATAATGTTATTATTTTACGGTTTCAATGACTTTTTAGTCATTCAGATTTATTTCTGTCAAACAATTGTATACCTTGTTATTAATTGCCATGTCGTGTTCTTATAAATACTTATTGTGAGTGATATTAGTTATTAATCTCTATAAATGCATCATTGATGGCTTTAAGTAAAGTGAAAACATAGGATGCAATTTTCCAAAAGCAAATGTTAACAAATCATGAAGATGTGCTCATTATACACTTTAAGTTGTTTACTTGTAAATGGAACTAATGAACAATAATTCCTGTAATAAAATAACGGGGAGAAAACAGAAATCATTAATACAAACAGTTTGTTTTTTTGTAAGTCAAGTCACCTTCATTTATATAGCGCTATTAACAATATAGATAAAAACAAACCCCGAAAATATGTTCCAAGGCACAAGCCTTAATAAAATGTTAAATAAAAAGGGCAAACATCAAAAACACAAATATTGTGTAAACGCTGACGGCGTGCACAGGCGTATTACACGTCCAGTCCATATGCGCGTTTGAAACAACAAACCGACCTCAACAAACCACAAGTCTGGCCTTAAAAATGTATAATACAGAACTATTTATCGCCTCCGCATATACAGTCTGTGTATCAGTACAGAGGTGAAGGGAAGAAGCGAGAGACTAGTGACACTTCAGGACTGCGTTGTCGCTTTTTTTAATGTTACATATCAGTAAAACACTGCAAGAACATTTTTAAAGTATAATTCCCAACTGCTATAAGCAATTCCATGCATATGGCTGATAAGATGTAGATTTTAACAAATCATAATTACCATTCATGACCTCTAATGCAAACATGAGCTATTCAAGATATAATTGAAAACTGGTGCAGCAAACAAGTGTCTCTGTATCTATTTTACATTTGATCATTTATAAATCGGTGTATTATGGATTATGAACATGCACATTGAAAAAGCAAATGCATAACATAAGTAATTCTAAAAAATAATATAAATGTTATTATAACTGTTCTTATAATGCAGTATAGGTCTTAATAGACTTTATAAATATATGTAATACTTATAAATGAGTATAAATGAGGCTATAATTCATCATAAGCATAGAAAGTGTTGTCCATGTTCTGCTGGTAAGGTGATGGTTGAGCTCAAAAATCAAGAATTGTAGAGATGAAAGTAACAATGCATTGAACCGCAGTCATACGACATCAAATGACATGCTCTTATCCGAACAAAATGGCCTTTTCTTACCCTTGTTCTGCTGTCAAACAAAAGCTAGACTGAAGAAGATGACCATCATCATCATTTTGCCTCCTGGCTCTCCTTTCACAAAACCTCCCCAATATGCCTCATTTAACTAACGGCCTGGGCTAAAAATACATCTACACACATCTCGCCCTTTTGTGTGTTTTTCTTTTCTTTTTTTTCATTTAGTATCTGGGGGATGGAGATGTGTGTGTGAGTTGCTTCTAAGCAGCATTAATAAGATGATTAGCTACAAATCATCCCTACATATGTGAATTTTTCATCATTGACGACGGGCATTCATGCAGAAATACAATACAGGCAAAAATAGTCAGTGTTTTATGTCACTTTCATTAAAACAAACTTTGTCAATTTCATCCCAAAACTCAAAAAATAACGACTGTGATGCTCTCTAATGTAGTGTGACGAATCAATCAGCGATTTACAGGCCTTTGCTTTCAGTATATGTAGAACAAGATAGGCGAATCACAGGAAAACATGAACATGATGTTAAAAGATGCAGATCAACTGACATTCATCATTTATCATACATTCATACAAACAGTGGATCGACCGCAGAAAGACGTCAGTGTTGTAAACAACTTAATGTTATATTTACCACAGGAAAGACAACAGCTATGTGTTTTACATAACCGGGTATTAATTACTCATTAATTTACTGTATGTTTGAATGCAATACTGGAGATGGTTGGAGGGTTTCTGGTGACGAGAGAGTGCCAGCATAGTTATAATATATTAATAGTCCATAAATAATTCCCTGTACTGTTAATATACAGCATGGAAATGCCAGCTCTGTACTGGTCGACATGATCGCATGAGTATTTTACACAAAATGTGGTTGTTGAACCATTTGCTTACATACGCATATACCGTAAAACATGCAAACTTTAACACCTTTAACACATTTCTGAAATCGTTTAACCATTCTTATCTGTAATATTTATTTTGTTTGCTGTGGGACACAAAATAAGTTTTGTCAATAATATGCAAAAAAAATGTCCGTAAAATACACCAAAAATGCATTTTCACAGAGAATCACAAATCACAGCCAAAATTACAATAAGTATTCAATGTAGTAACACAGAATGCTCTTTATTTTCCATAGGGTTGCAGCACTACTATAACAGAAAGCACAATGCTATAAAGAAGTCTCTGTAGGGTACGTCAGCTCTGTCAATTATGATGTTCAATGACGTAGACAACAAATAATGTGCATAATACAGTGCCTAGCATAAGCGAACACATCCATGCTAAAGTTGCCTAAAAAGAGCAATAGAAAATCATCTTTTGGAAATTGATCTTAATGACTTAATTTAAAAAAATGAGGAAAAATGCAACCTTTAAGGACACCAATTGTCTTTGTGAATGAATAATTTAACGTAAATAAATAAATGTTCTTCATTAAAATACAGGGTCCTGTGCAAGTCAGGACACCCCTGTGTTAAATTCGCATAGAGACAGCATATTTTTATTTTTAAAGGCCAGTTATTTCATGGATCCAGGATAATATGCATCCTGATAAAGTTCCCTTGGCCTTTGGGATTAAAATATCCCACATCATCACACACCCTTCACCATAGCTAGAGACTGGCATGGGGTACTTTCCATAAGATCATCTCTCAATGCAAATCTATTAGCCTAATTAGCCTAACTGAAATAACACCATGCCGATCTCTAGGTATGGTGAAGGGTGTGTGATGAAGGAAACTGTATCAGGATGCATATTATCCTGGATCCATGAAATAACTGGCCTTTAAAAATAAAAATCTGCTGTCTCTATTGGAGTTTAACATAGGGGTGTCCTGACTTATGCACCCTGTGTTTTAAGGAAGAACATTTATTTATTTACGTTAAATTATTCATTCACAAAGACAATTGGTGTCCTTAAAGGTTGGATTTTTCCTCATTTTTCTAATTAATGCATTAAGATCAATTTCCAAAAGATGATTTTCTATTGCTCTTTTTAGTCAACTTTAGCGTGGATGTGTTCACTTATGCTATCCACTGTAGATTATGGAACGGATTACAATCAAATTCTCATTCATGCCGTAATGAAAACAGCAGCTCACCTTATCGCCCAATTACTCAATGAAACAAAGGACATACCTGCAAAACATCACATCACCTCTTTGAATTGGATTTAGAGTTAAAATAACGACTATGATAGCAGAACAATGATTTAAAAATTATTCAAAAGAATGTATGAAATGTGGGTTACACTTTATTTTAAGGTGTCATTGTTACAGTGTAATTATATATGTAATTACTGAGTAATATTAAGCAACTACATGTACTTACTGATTACTAGTAGGATTAGGGTAGGATTAGGATTTGGTTGAGGGTTAGTTACATGTAATTATGCATAATTTACTGTAATTACTATGGTAAGTACATGTAACATATGTAACAAGGACACTGTATAATAAAGTGTTACCGAAATGTGTATACTTTAGTTTAGGGGCCGATTCCCACTGTTAACTACAACTTAACTACAATAAACTCCTAATTACTGCTTATTAATAGTTAGTAAGGTTATGTTTATGTATTTTGAGGATTAAGAGCTGTAGAATATGGTCATGCAGAATAAGGCATTAATATGTGCTTTATAAGTACTAATAAACAGCTAATATCCTAGTAATATGCATGATAATAAACAACTAGTTAATAGTGTGAATTGGACCCTAAACTGGGTTACTTTGCTGTGTGGAAAGAGAGGAAGATACAAAACGACTGGTTCGCCTCAGTGAACCAGCTAATGTCATATAAGACAGATGCATTTGTCATCTCTCTCTGACCA
>NW_027508985.1:0-27500 GCF_051911475.1 Siphateles boraxobius
CCACTCACTCATCACACACTCTCACTCTCAAACACACTCTCACTCTCAAACACACTCACTCATCAAACACACTCACTCATCAAACACACTCTCAAACACACTCTCACTCTCAAACACACACTCACTCATCAAACACACTCACTCATCAAACACACTCTCACTCTCAAACACACTCTCACTCATCAAACACACTCTCACTCATCAAACACACACTCACTCATCAAACACACTCACTCATCAAACACACTCACTCATCAAACACACTCACACCCTCAAACACACTCACTCCCTCAAACACACTCACTCCCTCAAACACACTCACTCATCAAACACACTCTACCTCATCAAACACTCACTCATAAAACACTCTCACTCATCAAACACACTCTCACTCATCAAACACATTCACACCCTCAAACACACTCTCACTCATTAAACACACTCTCACTCATCAAACACACTCTCACTCTCAAACACTCTCACTCATCAAACACATTCACACCCTCAAACACACTCTCACTCATCAAACACACTCACTCATCAAACACATTCACACCCTCAAACACACTCACTCATCAAACATACTCACTCATCAAAGACACTCACTCCCTCAAACACACTCACTCATCAAACACACTCACTCAAACACACTCTCACTCATCAAACACACTCTCACTCATCAAACACACTCTTACTCATCAAACACACTCTGACTCTCAAAAACACTCACTCATCAAACACACTCTCACTCATCAAACACACTCTCACTCATCAAACACATTCACACCCTCAAACACACTCACTCATCAAACACTCTCACTCATCAAACACACTCTCACTCTCAAACACACTCACACTCATCAAACACAGTCTCACTCATCAAACACACTCACTCATCAAACACACACTCACTCATGAAACACACTCTCACTCATCAAACACACTCTCACTCTCAAACACACTCTCACTCTCAAACACACTCTCACTCTCAAACACACTCTCACTCATCAAACACACTCACTCATCAAACACACTCACTCATCACACACACTCACTCATCAAACACACTCACTCATCAAACACACTCACTCCCTCAAACACACTCACTCATCAAACACACTCTACCTCATCAAACACTCTCACTCATCAAACACACTCTCTCATCAAACACACTCTCACTCATCAAACACACTCTACCTCATCAAACACTCTCACTCATCAAACACACTCTCACTCATCAAACACACTCTCACTCATCAAACACACTCTCACCCATCAAACACACTCACACCCTCAAATACACTCACTCATCAAATACACTCACTCATCAAACACACTCACTCATCAAACACACTCTACCTCATCAAACACTCTCACTCATCAAACACACTCTCACTCATCAAACACACTCACACCCTCAAACACACTCTCACTCATCAAACACACTCTACCTCATCAAACACTCTCACTCATCAAACACTCTCACTCATCAAACACTCTCACTCATCAAACACACTCTCACTCATCAAACACACTCTCACTCATCAAACACACTCACACCCTCAAACACACTCTCACTCATCAAACACACTCTCACTCATCAAACACACTCTCACTCATCAAACACACTCTCACTCATCAAACACACTCTCACTCATCAAACACACTCTCACTCTCAAACACTCTCACTCATCAAACACATTCACACCCTCAAACACACTCACTCTTCAAACACACTCACTCATCAAACACACTCACTCATCAAACACACTCACTCATCAAACACACTCTCACTCATCAAACACACTCTCACTCATCAAACACCCTCTCACTCATCAAACACACTCTCACTCATCAAACACACTCTCACTCATCAAACACACTCTCACTCATCAAACACACTCTCACTCATCAAACACACTCTCACTCTCAAACACACTCACACATCAAACACACTCTCACTCATCAAACACACTCTCACTCATCAAACACACTCTCACTCATCAAACACATTCACACCCTCAAACACAATCACTCATCAAACACACTCTCACTCTCAAACACACTCTCACTCATGAAACACACTCTCACTCATCAAACACTCTCTCACTCTCAAACACACTCTCACTCTCAAACACACTCTCACTCATCAAACACACTCACTCATCAAACACACTCACTCATCAAACACACTCACTCATCAAACACACTCACTCATCAAACACACTCTCTCATCAAACACATTCACACCCTCAAACACACTCACTCATCAAACACACTCACTCACTCAAACACACTCACTCATCAAACACACTCTACCTCATCAAACACTCTCACTCATCAAACACACTCTCACTCATCAAACACACTCTCACTCATCAAACACTCTCACTCTCAAACACACTCTCACTCTCAAACACACTCTCACTCTCAAACACACTCTCACTCATCAAACACACTCACTCATCAAACACACTCACTCATCACACACACTCACTCATCAAACACACTCACTCATCAAACACACTCACTCCCTCAAACACACTCACTCATCAAACACACTCTACCTCATCAAACACTCTCACTCATCAAACACACTCTCTCATCAAACACACTCTCACTCATCAAACACACTCTACCTCATCAAACACTCTCACTCATCAAACACACTCTCACTCATCAAACACACTCTCACTCATCAAACACACTCTCACCCATCAAACACACTCACACCCTCAAATACACTCACTCATCAAATACACTCACTCATCAAACACACTCACTCATCAAACACACTCTACCTCATCAAACACTCTCACTCATCAAACACACTCTTACTCATCAAACACACTCTCACTCATCAAACACACTCACACCCTCAAACACACTCACTAATCAAACACACTCTCACTCATCAAACACAGTCTCACTCATCAAACACACTCTAACTCTCAAACACACTCACACCCTCAAACACACTCACTCATCAAACACACTCTACCTCATCAAACACTCTCACTCATCAAACACTCTCACTCATCAAACACACTCTCACTCATCAAACACACTCTCACTCATCAAACACACTCACACCCTCAAACACACTCTCACTCATCAAACACACTCTCACTCATCAAACACACTCTCACTCATCAAACACACTCTCACTCTCAAACACTCTCACTCATCAAACACATACACACCCTCAAACACACTCACTCTTCAAACACACTCACTCATCAAACACACTCACTCATCAAACACACTCACTCATCAAACACACTCTCACTCATCAAACACCCTCTCACTCATCAAACACCCTCTCACTCATCAAACACACTCTCACTCATCAAACACACTCTCACTCATCAAACACACTCTTACTCATCAAACACACTCTCACTCTCAAACACACTCACACATCAAACACACTCTCACTCATCAAACACACTCTCACTCATCAAACACACTCTCACTCATCAAACACACTCTCACTCATCAAACACATTCACACCCTCAAACACAATCACTCATCAAACACACTCTCACTCTCAAACACACTCTCACTCATGAAACACACTCTCACTCATCAAACACTCTCTCACTCTCAAACACACTCTCACTCTCAAACACACTCTCACTCATCAAACACACTCACTCATCAAACACACTCACTCATCAAACACACTCACTCATCAAACACACTCACTCATCAAACACACTCTCTCATCAAACACATTCACACCCTCAAACACACTCACTCATCAAACACACTCACTCACTCAAACACACTCACTCATCAAACACACTCTACCTCATCAAACACTCTCACTCATCAAACACACTCTCACTCATCAAACACACTCTCACTCATCAAACACTCTCACTCATCAAACACTCTCACTCATCAAACACTCTCACTCATCAAACACTCTCACTCATCAAACACACTCTCACTCATCAAACACACTCTCACTCATCAAACACACTCACACCCTCAAACACACTCTCACTCATCAAACACACTCTCACTCATCAAAAACACTCTCACCCATCAAACACACTCACACCCTCAAACACACTCACTCATCAAATAAACTCACTCATCAAACACACTCACTCCCTCAAACACACTCACTCATCAAACACACTCTTACTCATCAAACACACTCTCACTCATCAAACACACTCACACCCTCAAACACACTCACTAATCAAACACACTCTCACTCATCAAACACACTCACACCCTCAAACACACTCACACCCTCAAATACACTCACACCCTCAAACACACTCACTCATCAAACACTCTCACTCATCAAACACACTCTCACTCATCAAACACATTCACACCCTCAAACACACTCACTCATCAAACACTCTCACTCAAACACACTCTCACTCATCAAACACACTCTCACTCTCAAATACACTCATCAAACACACTCTCACTCATCAAACACTCTCACTCATCAAACACTCTCACTCATCAAACACACTCTCACTCTCAAATACACTCATCAAACACACTCTCACTCATCAAACACACTCTCACTCATCAAACACACACTCACTCATCAAACACACTCTCAGTCTCAAACACACTCACACCCTCAAACACACTCACACCCTCAAATACATTCACTCAACAAGCACACTCACACCCTCAAACACATTCACACCCTCAAACACATTCACTCATCAAACACACTCACTCATCAAACACTCTCACCCTCGCTCAAACACACTCACACCCTCACTCAAACACACTCACCCCCTCAAACACACTCACTCATCAAACACACTCACTCATCAAACACACTCTCACTCATCAAACACACACACACACGCACACTCAGTGATTTCTGCAGTGTTTTTCAGGATCTTCAGGGACGGTGGAGCTGGAGTTGATGAAGACTCTGAGGCCGGTGTCTCTCTCTCTGAACACTCTGATGTTGATCTATCTCTCTCTGTGAGTCTGATCATCTCAGTGTTTATTCCGTCTCTGTGAGTCTGATCATCTCAGTGTTTATTCTCTCTCTGTGAGTCTGATCATCTCAGTGTTTATTCTCTCTCTGAGTCTGATCATCTCAGTGTTTATTCTCTCTCTGTGAGTCTGATCATCTCAGTGTTTTTTCTCTCTCTTTGAGTCTGTTCATCTCAGTGTTTATTCTCTCTCTGTGAGTCTGATCATCTTAGTGTTTATTCTCTCTCTGTGAGTCTGTTCAACTCAGTGTTTATTCTCTCTCTGTGAGTCTGATCATCTCAGTGTTTATTCTCTCTCTGTGAGTCGGATCATCTCAGTGTTTATTCTTTCTCTGTGAGTCTGATCATCTCAGTGTTTATTCTCTCTCTGTGAGTCTGATCATCTCAGTGGTTATTCTGTCTCTGTGAGTCTGATCATCTTAGTGTTTATTCTGTCTCTGTGAGTCTGATCATCTCAGTGTTTATTCTGTCTCTCAGAGTCTGATCATCTCAGTGTTTATTCTCTCTCTCTGAGTCTGATCATCTCAGTGTTTATTCTGTCTGAGAGTCTGAACATCTCAGTGTTTATTCTGTCTCTGTGAGTCTGATCATCTTAGTGTTTATTCTGTCTCTGTGAGTCTGATCATCTCAGTGTTTATTCTCTCTCTGAGAGTCTGATCATCTCAGTGTTTATTGTCTCTCTGAGAGTCTGATCATCTCAGTGTTTATTGTCTCTCTGTGAGTCTGATCATCTCAGTGTTTATTCTCTCTCTGTGAGTCTGATCATCTCAGTGTTTATTGTCTCTATGAGAGTCTGATCATCTCAGTGTTTATTCTCTCTCTGCGAGTCTGGTCATCTCAGTGTTTATTCTCTCTGAGAGTCTGATCATCTCAGTGTTTATTCTCTCTCTCTCTGTGAGTCTGTTCATCTCAGTGTTTATTCTCTCTCTGTGAGTCTGATCATCTCAGTGTTTATTGTCTCTCTGAGAGTCTGATCATCTCAGTGTTTATTCTATCTCAGTGTTTATTCTCTCTCTGTGAGTCTGTTCATCTCAGTGTTTATTCTCTCTCTGTGAGTCTGATCATCTCAGTGTTTATTCTCTCTCTGTGAGTCTGATCATCTCAGTGTTTATTCTCTCTCTGTGAGTCTGATCATCTCAGTGTTTTTTCTCTCTCTGTGAGTCTGTTCATCTCAGTGTTTATTCTCTCTCTGTGAGTCTGATCATCTCAGTGTTTATTCTCTCTCTGTGAGTCTGTTCATCTCAGTGTTTATTCTCTCTCTGTGAGTCTGTTCATCTCAGTGTTTATTCTCTCTCTGTGAGTCTGTTCATCTCAGTGTTTAATCTCTCTCTGTGAGTCTGATCATCTCAGTGTTTATTCCGTCTCTGTGAGTCTGATCATCTCAGTGTTTATTGTCTCTCTGAGAGTCTGATCATCTCAGTGTTTATTCTCTCTCTGTGATTCTGATAATCTTAGTGGTTATTCTGTCTCTGTGAGTCTGTACATCTCAGTGTCTATTCTCTCTCTGTGAGTCTGATCATCTCAGTGTTTATTGTCTCTCTGTGAGTCTGTTCATCTCAGTGTTTATTCTATCTCAGTGTTTATTCTCTCTCTGTGAGTCTGTTCATCTCAGTGTTTATTCTCTCTCTGTGAGTCTGATCATCTCAGTGTTTATTCTCTCTCTGTGAGTCTGTACATCTCAGTGTCTATTCTCTCTCTGTGAGTCTGATCATTTTAGTGGTTAATCTGTGTCCGTGAGTCTGATCATCTCAGTGTTTATTCTGTCTCTGTGAGTCTGTTCATCTCAGTGTTTATTCTCTCTCTGTGAGTCTGATCATCTCAGTGTTTATTGTCTCTCTGAGAGTCTGATCATCTCAGTGTTTATTCTATCTCAGTGTTTATTCTCTCTCTGTGAGTCTGTTCATCTCAGTGTTTATTCTCTCTCTGTGAGTCTGATCATCTCAGTGTTTATTCTCTCTCTGTGAGTCTGTTCATCTCAGTGTTTATTCTCTCTCTGTGATTCTGATAATCTTAGTGGTTATTCTGTCTCTGTGAGTCTGTACATCTCAGTGTCTATTCTCTCTCTGTGAGTCTGATCATTTTAGTGGTTATTCTGTGTCTGTGAGTCTGATCATCTCAGTGTTTATTCTCTCTCTGAGAGTCTGATCATCTCAGTGTTTATTCTGTCTCTGTGAGTCTGATCATCTCAGTGTTTATTCTCTCTCTGTGATTCTGTACATCTCAGTGTTTATTCTCTCTCTGAGTCTGATCATCTCAGTGTTTATTCTGTCTCTGTGAGTCTGATCATCTCAGTGTTTATTCTCTCTCTGTGAGTCTGTTCATCTCAGTGTTTATTCTGTCTCTGTGAGTCTGTTCATCTTAGTGTTTATTCTGTCTCTGTGAGTCTGATCATCAGTGTTTATTCTCTCTCTGAGAGTCTGATCATCTCAGTGTTTATTCTCTCTCTCTGAGTCTGATCATCTCAGTGTTTATTCTCTCTCTGAGAGTCTGATCATCTCAGTGTTTATTCTATCTCAGTGTTTATTCTCTCTCTGAGAGTCTGATCATCTCAGTGTTTATTCTGTCTCTGTGAGTCTGATCATCTTAGTGGTTATTCTGTCTCTGTGAGTCTGATCATCTCAGTGTTTATTCTCTCTCTCTGAGTCTGATCATCTCAGTGTTTATTCTGTCTCTGAGAGTCTGATCATCTCAGTGTTTATTCTCTCTCTCTGAGTCTGATCATCTCAGTGTTTATTCTGTCTGAGAGTCTGAACATCTCAGTGTTTATTCTGTCTCTGTGAGTCTGATCATCTTAGTGTTTATTCTGTCTCTGTGAGTCTGATCATCTCAGTGTTTATTCTCTCTCTGAGAGTCTGATCATCTCAGTGTTTATTGTCTCTCTGAGAGTCTGATCATCTCAGTGTTTATTGTCTCTCTGTGAGTCTGATCATCTCAGTGTTTATTCTCTCTCTGTGAGTCTGATCATCTCAGTGTTTATTGTCTCTCTGAGAGTCTGATCATCTCAGTGTTTATTCTCTCTCTGCGAGTCTGATCATCTCAGAGTTTATTCTCTCCGAGAGTCTGATCATCTCAGTGTTTATTCTCTCTCTCTGTGAGTCTGATCATCTCAGTGTTTATTCTCTCTCTGTGAGTCTGTTCATCTCAGTGTTTATTGTCTCTCTGAGAGTCTGATCATCTCAGTGTTTATTCTATCTCAGTGTTTATTCTCTCTCTGTGAATCTGATCATCTCAGTGTTTATTCTCTCTCTGTGAATCTGATCATCTCAGTGTTTATTCTCTCTCTGTGAGTCTGTTCATCTCAGTGTTTATTCTCTCTCTGTGAGTCTGATCATCTCAGTGTTTATTCTCTCTGTGAGTCTGATCATCTCAGTGTTTATTCTCTCTCTGTGAGTCTGTTCATCTCAGTGTTTATTCTCTCTCTGTGAGTCTGTACATCTCAGTGTTTATTCTCTCTCTGTGAGTCTGATCATCTTAGTGGTTATTCTGTCTCTGTGAGTCTGATCATCTCAGTGTTTATTCTCTCTCTGTGAGTCTGATCATCTTAGTGGTTATTCTGTCTCTGTGAGTCTGATCATATCAGTGTTTATTCTCTCTCTGTGAGTCTGTACATCTCAGTGTCTATTCTCTCTCTGTGAGTCTGATCACTTTAGTGGTTATTCTGTGTCCGTGAGTCTGATCATCTCAGTGTTTATTCTGTCTCTGTGAGTCTGTTCATCTCAGTGTTTATTCTCTCTCTGTGAGTCTGATCATCTCAGTGTTTATTGTCTCTCTGTGAGTCTGTTCATCTCAGTGTTTATTCTATCTCAGTGTTTATTCTCTCTCTGTGAGTCTGTTCATCTCAGTGTTTATTCTCTCTCTGTGAGTCTGATCATCTCAGTGTTTATTCTCTCTCTGTGAGTCTGTTCATCTCAGTGTTTATTCTCTCTCTGTGAGTCTGTTCATCTCAGTGTTTAATCTCTCTCTGTGAATCTGATCATCTCAGTGTTTATTCTCTCTCTGTGAATCTGATCATCTCAGTGTTTATTCTCTCTCTGTGAGTCTGTTCATCTCAGTGTTTATTCTTTCTCTGTGAGTCTGATCATATCAGTGTTTATTCTCTCTGTGAGTCTGATCATCTCAGTGTTTATTCTCTCTCTGTGAATCTGATAATCTCAGTGTTTATTCTCTCTCTGTGAATCTGATCATCTCAGTGTTTATTCTCTCTCTGTGAGTCTGTTCATTTCAGTGTTTATTCTCTCTCTGTGAGTCTGATCATCTCAGTGTTTACTCTCTCTCTGTGAGTCTGATCATCTCAGTGTTTATTCTCTCTGTGAGTCTGATCATCTCAGTGTTTATTCTCTCTCTGTGAGTCTGTTCATCTCAGTGTTTTTTCTCTCTCTGTGAGTCTGTACATCTCAGTTTTTATTCTCTCTCTGTGAGTCTGATCATCTTAGTGGTTATTCCGTCTCTGTGAGTCTGATCATCTCAGTGTTTATTCTCTCTCTGTGATTCTGATAATCTTAGTGGTTATTCTGTCTCTGTGAGTCTGTACATCTCAGTGTCTATTCTCTCTCTGTGAGTCTGATCATTTTAGTGGTTATTCTGTGTCTGTGAGTCTGATCATCTCAGTGTTTATTCTGTCTCTGTGAGTCTGTACATCTCAGTGTCTATTCTCTCTCTGTGAGTCTGATCATTTTAGTGGTTATTCTGTGTCTGTGAGTCTGATCATCTCAGTGTTTATTCTGTCTCTGTGAGTCTGATCATCTTAGTGGTTATTCTGTCTCTGTGAGTCTGATCATCTCAGTGTTTATTCTCTCTCTGAGAGTCTGATCATCTCAGTGTTTATTCTGTCTCTGTGAGTCTGATCATCTCAGTGTTTATTCTCTCTCTGTGATTCTGTACATCTCAGTGTTTATTCTCTCTCTGTGAGTCTGATCATCTCAGTGTTTATTCTGTCTCTGTGAGTCTGATCATCTCAGTGTTTATTCTCTCTCTGTGAGTCTGTTCATCTCAGTGTTTATTCTGTCTCTGTGAGTCTGATCATCTTAGTGTTTATTCTGTCTCTGTGAGTCTGATCATCAGTGTTTATTCTCTCTCTGAGAGTCTGATCATCTCAGTGTTTATTCTCTCTCTGTGAGTCTGATCATCTCAGTGTTTATTCTCTCTCTGAGAGTCTGATCATCTCAGTGTTTATTCTATCTCAGTGTTTATTCTCTCTCTGAGAGTCTGATCATCTCAGTGTTTATTTTGTCTCTGTGAGTCTGATCATCTTAGTGGTTATTCTGTCTCTGTGAGTCTGATCATCTCAGTGTTTATTCTCTCTCTCTGAGTCTGATCATCTCAGTGTTTATTCTGTCTCTGAGAGTCTGATCATCTCAGTGTTTATTCTCTCTCTCTGAGTCTGATCATCTCAGTGTTTATTCTGTCTGAGAGTCTGAACATCTCAGTGTTTATTCTGTCTCTGTGAGTCTGATCATCTTAGTGTTTATTCTGTCTCTGTGAGTCTGATCATCTCAGTGTTTATTCTCTCTCTGAGAGTCTGATCATCTCAGTGTTTATTGTCTCTCTGAGAGTCTGATCATCTCAGTGTTTATTGTCTCTCTGTGAGTCTGATCATCTCAGTGTTTATTCTCTCTCTGTGAGTCTGATCATCTCAGTGTTTATTGTCTCTCTGAGAGTCTGATCATCTCAGTGTTTATTCTCTCTCTGCGAGTCTGATCATCTCAGTGTTTATTCTCTCTGAGAGTCTGATCATCTCAGTGTTTATTCTCTCTCTCTGTGAGTCTGATCATCTCAGTGTTTATTCTCTCTCTGTGAGTCTGTTCATCTCAGTGTTTATTCTCTCTCTGTGAGTCTGATCATCTCAGTGTTTATTGTCTCTCTGAGAGTCTGATCATCTCAGTGTTTATTCTATCTCAGTGTTTATTCTCTCTCTGTGAGTCTGATCATCTCAGTGTTTATTCTCTCTCTGTGAGTCTGATCATCTCAGTGTTTATTCTCTCTCTGTGAGTCTGATCATCTCAGTGTTTATTCTCTCTCTGTGAGTCTGATCATCTCAGTGTTTTTTCTCTCTCTGTGAGTCTGTTCATCTCAGTGTTTATTCTCTCTCTGTGAGTCTGATCATATCAGTGTTTATTCTCTCTCTGTGAGTCTGTTCATCTCAGTGTTTATTCTCTCTCTGTGAGTCTGTTCATCTCAGTGTTTATTCTCTCTCTGTGAGTCTGTTCATCTCAGTGTTTAATCTCTCTCTGTGAGTCTGATCATCTCAGTGTTTATTCCGTCTCTATGAGTCTGATCATCTCAGTGTTTATTGTCTCTCTGAGAGTCTGATCATCTCAGTGTTTATTCTCTCTCTGTGAGTCTAATCATCTCAGTGTTTATTCTCTCTCTGTGAGTCTGATCATCTCAGTGTTTATTCTCTCTGAGAGTCTGATCATCTCAGTGTTTATTCTCTCTCTCTGTGAGTCTGATCATCTCAGTGTTTATTCTCTCTCTGTGAGTCTGTTCATCTCAGTGTTTATTCTCTCTCTGTGAGTCTGATCATCTCAGTGTTTATTCTCTCTCTGTGAGTCTGTTCATCTCAGTGTTTATTCTCTCTCTGTGAGTCTGTTCATCTCAGTGTTTATTCTCTCTCTGTGAGTCTGTTCATCTCAGTGTTTAATCTCTCTCTGTGAATCTGATCATCTCAGTGTTTATTCTCTCTCTCTGTGAATCTGATCATCTCAGTGTTTATTCTCTCTCTGTGAGTCTGTTCATCTCAGTGTTTATTCTTTCTCTCCGAGTCTGATCATATCAGTGTTTATTCTCTCTGTGAGTCTGATCATCTCAGTGTTTATTCTCTCTCTGTGAATCTGATCATCTCAGTGTTTATTCTCTCTCTGTGAATCTGATCATCTCAGTGTTTATTCTCTCTCTGTGAGTCTGTTCATCTCAGTGTTTATTCTCTCTCTGTGAGTCTGATCATCTCAGTGTTTATTCTCTCTGTGAGTCTGATCATCTCAGTGTTTATTCTCTCTCTGTGAGTCTGTTCATCTCAGTGTTTATTCTCTCTCTGTGAGTCTGTACATCTCAGTGTTTATTCTCTCTCTGTGAGTCTGATCATCTTAGTGGTTATTCTGTCTCTGTGAGTCTGATCATATCAGTGTTTATTCTCTCTCTGTGAGTCTGTACATCTCAGTGTCTATTCTCTCTCTGTGAGTCTGATCATTTTAGTGGTTAATCTGTGTCCGTGAGTCTGATCATCTCAGTGTTTATTCTGTCTCTGTGAGTCTGTTCATCTCAGTGTTTATTCTCTCTCTGTGAGTCTGATCATCTCAGTTTTTATTGTCTCTCTGAGAGTCTGATCATCTCAGTGTTTATTCTATCTCAGTGTTTATTCTCTCTCTGTGAGTCTGTTCATCTCAGTGTTTATTCTCTCTCTGTGAGTCTGATCATCTCAGTGTTTATTCTCTCTCTGTGAGTCTGTTCATCTCAGTGTTTATTCTCTCTCTGTGAGTCTGTTCATCTCAGTGTTTAATCTCTCTCTGTGAATCTGATCATCTCAGTGTTTATTCTCTCTCTGTGAGTCTGATCATCTCAGTGTTTATTCTCTCTCTGTGAGTCTGTTCATCTCAGTGTTTATTCTCTCTCTGTGAGTCTGATCATCTCAGTGTTTATTCTCTCTCTGTGAGTCTGATCATCTCAGTGTTTATTCTCTCTGTGAGTCTGATCATCTCAGTGTTTATTTTCTCTCTGTGAGTCTGTTCATCTCAGTGTTTTTTCTCTCTCTGTGAGTCTGTACATCTCAGTTTTTATTCTCTCTCTGTGAGTCTGATCATCTTAGTGTTTATTCTGTCTCTGTGAGTCTGATCATCTCAGTGTTTATTCTCTCTCTGTGATTCTGATAATCTTAGTGGTTATTCTGTCTCTGTGAGTCTGTACATCTCAGTGTCTATTCTCTCTCTGTGAGTCTGATCATTTTAGTGGTTATTCTGTGTCTGTGAGTCTGATCATCTCAGTGTTTATTCTGTCTCTGTGAGTCTGTACATCTCAGTGTCTATTCTCTCTCTGTGAGTCTGATCATTTTAGTGGTTATTCTGTGTCTGTGAGTCTGATCATCTCAGTGTTTATTCTGTCTCTGTGAGTCTGATCATCTTAGTGGTTATTCTGTCTCTGTGAGTCTGATCATCTCAGTGTTTATTCTCTCTCTGAGAGTCTGATCATCTCAGTGTTTATTCTGTCTCTGTGAGTCTGATCATCTCAGTGTTTATTCTCTCTCTGTGATTCTGTACATCTCAGTGTTTATTCTCTCTCTGTGAGTCTGATCATCTCAGTGTTTATTCTGTCTCTGTGAGTCTGATCATCTCAGTGTTTATTCTCTCTCTGTGAGTCTGTTCATCTCAGTGTTTATTCTGTCTCTGTGAGTCTGATCATCTTAGTGTTTATTCTGTCTCTGAGTCTGATCATCAGTGTTTATTCTCTCTCTGTGAGTCTGATCATCTCAGTGTTTATTCTCTCTCTGAGAGTCTGATCATCTCAGTGTTTATTCTATCTCAGTGTTTATTCTCTCTCTGAGAGTCTGATCATCTCAGTGTTTATTCTGTCTCTGTGAGTCTGATCATCTTAGTGGTTATTCTGTCTCTGTGAGTCTGATCATCTCAGTGTTTATTCTCTCTCTCTGAGTCTGATCATCTCAGTGTTTATTCTGTCTCTCTGAGTCTGATCATCTCAGTGGTAATTCTCTCTCTGTGAGTCTGATCATATCAGTGTTTATTCTCTCTCTGTTAGTCTGATCATCTTAGTGTTTATTCTGTCTCTGTGAGTCTGATTATCTCAGTGTTTATTCTGTCTCTGTGAGTCTGATCGTCTCAGTGTTTATTCTCTCTCTGTGAGTCTGATCATCTTAGTGTTTATTCTGTCTCTGTGAGTCTGATTATCTCAGTGTTTATTCTGTCTCTGTGAGTCTGATCATCTCAGTGTTTATTCTCTCTCTTTGAGTCTGATCATCTTAGTGTTTATTCTGTCTCTGTGAGTCTGATTATCTCAGTGTTTATTCTGTCTCTGTGAGCCTGATCATCTCAGTGTTTATTCTCTCTATGTGAGTCTGATCATCTCAGTGTTTATTCTCTCTCTGTGAGTCTGATCATCTCAGTGTTTATTCTCTCTCTGAGAGTCTGATCATCTCAGTGTTTATTCTCTCTCTGTGAGTCTGATCATCTCAGTGTTTATTCTCTCTCTGAGAGTCTGATCATCTCAGTGTTTATTCTATCTCAGTGTTTATTCTCTCTCTGAGAGTCTGATCATCTCAGTGTTTATTCTGTCTCTGTGAGTCTGATCATTTTAGTGGTTATTCTGTCTCTGTGAGTCTGATAATCTCAGTGTTTATTCTCTCTCTCTGAGTCTGATCATCTCAGTGTTTATTCTGTCTCTCTGAGTCTGATCATATCAGTGGTAATTCTCTCTCTGTGAGTCTGATCATATCAGTGTTTATTCTCTCTCTGTGAGTCTGATCATCTCAGTGTTTATTCTGTCTCTGTGAGTCTGATCATCTCAGTGTTTAATCTCTCTCTGTGAGTCTGATCATCTCAGTGTTTATTCTCTCTCTGTGAGTCTGATCATCTCAGTGTTTATTCTGTCTGTAAATCTGATCATCTCAGTTTTTATTCTGTCTCTGTGAGTCTGATCATCTCAGTGTTTATTCTCTCTCTGTGAGTCTGATCATCTTAGTGTTTATTCTGTCTCTGTGAGTCTGATTATCTCAGTGTTTATTCTGTCTCTGTGAGTCTGATCATCTCAGTGTTTATTCTCTCTCTTTGAGTCTGACCATCTTAGTGTTTATTCTGTCTATGTGAGTCTGATTATCTCAGTGTTTATTCTGTCTCTGTGAGTCTGATCATCTCAGTGTTTATTCTCTCTCTGTGAGTCTGATCATCTCAGTGTTTATTCTCTCTCTGTGAGTCTGATCATCTCAGTGTTTATTCTGTCTGTAAATCTGATCATCTCAGTGTTTATTATGTCCCCGTGAGTCTGATCATCTCAGTGTTTATTCTGTCTCTATGAGTCTGATCATCTCATTGTTTATTCTGTCTCTGTGAGTCTGATCATCTCAGTGTTTATTCATCAGTCCGGACTCTAAGCTTCATCTGCTCTTCATCTCTCAGGGTTTGTGTCCTGCTGTTGTCCTCCTGTTACATGGCCTTTAAGATCGTGTCTCTTGAGGAACGTCTGACAACTCTTGTGTCAATGGAGTTTCCCCATAAAAGGTAAAGGTGAAAATGATTTAATTGCTTTCATTCATCATAGCATTTTTTTTAAATTTCTTACACACTAATAGTTCATTCACTCATAATCTTTAGACCAAGTCTGCAAAACGTCTCAGGTTACGACTGTAACCATAGTTCCCTGAGAAAGGGAACGAGACGATGCGTCAACGACGCTTTGGGAACGCTCCCAGCGTGAATGCGTCTGAAGCATCTATGTCAACTAGTCCAATGGAAGGAATGAATGTCACGGGCGGGTGACGTCATGACCAGGAAGTGATAAAAGAGCATCCGGTGCAAACCGGCATTAGCTTCAAAAATTGCAGAAGCAAGCCGATCACAGGGATGCAGGAAGTATGGCAGGGTGATGCATCGTCTCGTTCCCTTTCGTTCCCAGTCGTAACCTGAGACGTTCCCTTTCGAACTCGCGATGCGTCAACGACGCTTTGGGAACGAGAATACCCAAAACGCCAGACTTTCAAATGCCTGAGTGTCAGCCTGTTGTCACACTGCACCAAGCACCTGGGATCCTGGGGCAGCATCCAGGTCCAAGCTGTAAAACCTCATGAATGTGAGCGGTGAGGACCAGCCCGCCGCATCACAAACGTCTTGGAGAGAACTCCAGATAATACGCTTAGAAGCCATACTCCTAGTGGAATGAGCCCTGACCACCAAATGGTTGGCCAGAAGACTCACAAGCAAGAAGAATAGTCTCGACTATCTATATGCTCAATAGGTTGGATTTTCTCGACAGAGAAGTCCGATGAACATAAGTGTCCAGTGCTCGCACTGGCACAAGAGGTTCAGCTTTTCCTGGTCCGAAAAATGGGGGAGGACAGAAACCTGCAGCACAATAGGCCTCGGAATAATGGTAGGCACCTTTGGAACATATCCATGTTTCGGGTAAGATTGCCTTGGCCATCCCGGTGCACTCAAGGCAGGTGGGGACCGAAAGGGCCTGAAGGTCTGACTCTTATAGGGACGAAATAGCTAGCAGAAAATAGTCTTAAAAGAAAGGAACTTCTCTGAGACCAAATCTAAGGGCTCGAAGGGAGCCCCAGATAGGCCTTCTAGAACTATTGCAAGGTCCCAAGCCAGCACCTTAGTGCAAGTTGCATGCCTCAAAGTGCCACGAAGGAAACGAGTGATCAGGGGGTCTCGACCCAAAAATGTACTACCCACCAGGGCGTGGAAAGCCGCAATGGCCGCCACACATATTATACCTTAAGCGTGGAAGGACATAGACCTGATACAAAGCGTTCTTGCAGAAACTCGAATACTGTGTTTACTGAACAGTTAACCGGATCCCACTGACGCTGGTAACACCAAGAAGTGAAAAACTCTCGAAATAGTGAATATAGTTTCCTCGTAGCGGGAGCTCTGGAGCTTAGAATGGTCTAAACAACCTCGGTTGAGAGACCACTCTCTATGAGTTGGGCCCCCTCAGAGGCCAAACCCACAGTTCCCAAATCCCCTGCCGGGGGTGCAATATTGCATCCCCTGCCTGAGACAGAAGGTCTCTCCTGATCGGGACCTCCAAGGGAGGTCCGTCGAGGAGAAAAATTAGGTCCGCAAACCAAATTCAGCTCGGCCAGGGTGGTGCTACTAAATAGGCTTATTCCATCCTGGCGGATTCACTCCAGAACTCCTGGGAGCAGAGCAACGGAGGGAAATGCGTACAGACGTAGCCTCGGCCACGTCTGCACCATAGCATCCAGCCCCGAGGGGACTGGTTGAGTGAGGGATAACCAGAGTGGACAGTGCGTCGTATGCTGAGACGAGAACAAATCCACTTCTGCCTGGCCGTAAAACTCCCATATTTGCTCCACCGCCTCGGGGTGGAGTCCCCTGGCCTCAGCCCCTGCCTCGACAGGGTGTCTGCTCCAATATTCTGGCCCCCCCTGGAATATACACTGCCCTCAGACGAGTAATTTCTTGAGGGACCAAAATAAGAGGCCACCAACGTGTTGTCTGTGGGTCAAGAACCAGAGTTTCCTCCATATAACCAAGGCGCGGGGATACTGCCGCGTGATCTTGATCGTAAGGAGTGGGTTTCCCCTCAGGGAGAACCCTCTGGTCCTGAGCCACCTCTGTAAAGGTCTCACGTACAGCAGGTCAAAGGGTATCACATTGGACGCTGCTGCCCTGAGGCCTAACAGTCACTGTTCCTGAACAACACATGATGGCCCCTCAGGTCTGGGAGGAGATGTCTCAACGCATTGAAGACGACCATCATCTCTAGGCAATTCATGTGCCAAGAGAGATGATGACTCCTCCACAAGCCCTGAGCTGAGCGGCCTTCCAATACCGCTCCCCAGCCGGTGAGGGAAGCATCTGTCGAGATCACAACTCGATGGCAAAGAGCTCCCAACACCGGACCCTGGGTTAAGAACCAGTGTTTCCTCCATATAACCAAGGTGCGGAGACACCGCCGCGTGATCTTGATCATACGAAGTGGGTTTCCCCTCGGGGAGAACCCTCTGGTCCTGAGCCACCACTGTAAAGGTCTCATGTACAGCAGGCCAAAAGTTATCCCGTTGGACGCTGCTGTCACAAGACCCAACAGTCTCTCTAACTGTTTTACAGTGCGTGACTGGCCTAGCCTCAGCTCTTTTGTGGCTGTTAGGATAGCAGCTACACGAACGGGCGACAGAGTGGCCCGCATCGTCACTGAATCCCATACCACACCAAGGAAAGTGGTTCTCTGTACAGGAGAAAGCACACTCTTCTTGGCATTGAGCCTCAACCCCAACATCTGCATAGGAGCGAGAACGACACCTCGGTGCCGAACCGCTAACTGTTCTGATTCCGCTAGAATCAGCCAGTCATCTATGCAATTCAGAATGCATATGCACTGCAGCCTGGCGGGGCCAGAGCTGCGTCTACACGCTTCGTGAATGTGCGGGGTGATAGAGCTAGACCGAAAGGAAGTGCCTGATACTGGTGTTCTTTGCCCCAAAGAAAACCTCAGGAACCTCCTGTGCTGAGGGAGGATGGAGATATGGAAGTATGCGTCTTTTAGATCTATCGTGACAAACCAGTCCTCGGATCTGATTTGAGTCACGATCTGTTTGAGTGTCAGCATTTTGGACTTGAGTTCCAGCACCAAACACTCCAACAGACGAAGATCTAGTATGTGACGCAGCTCTCCATCCTTTTTTGGAACAATGAGATAACGACTGTAAAGACCCGACGCAATGTCGGGTGAGTACACCTGCTCTATAGCTTTCTTTGCTAACAGGGCCTTTACCTCTTGCTCCATTACCAGAGCCTGCTCGGAATGCACTAACGTGAGCAACACCCCGTTGTAGCCTGGAGGACGAGAACCAAATCTGCCTCTTACTACTAACTGCAGGACCCATAGAGATATATTTGGCAGTAGCTTCCGCGCTGCCAGAAAATCTACCAAGGGAACCAGCCCCTCGAGGCTGGCCTCTGGTGTAATAAAGACAGCCAGTTCGGGGACCTGAAGCATACTGGCAGGAACCACCCGAACTGACTGTTTTCGAACCCCCCTCAGAGGGCGCATTCCGACGCAATGTCGAGTTGACGCTGCGCCAGAAGCTCGCTGGAGACCGCTGCGCCCCGAAGCACCAAGGGTGGCGGGGTTGGCAGAACGGTCCCCTGAGGGCACCGAGATGGAAAGGGCACCGTATAATGAGGTGTACACCATTCCACCCCGGTTGGGGCTGCCCTCACCGGTCTGACGCCGGTGGCGCCAGACCTTTTCTTTTGAGCCGCAGCCTTCTCAGCGTGAAGAACGGTCCTCGGATCCGGCTTCTGCTTTGAAGGCTTTGGCTGCTGTGTTGTGTATGAGAAACTAGACGGCTGGAGCTGCTCACGCCCAGCAGCCCCAGGGGGTTGGACATAGCGAGGGAGAGATTATCTTGTATCTTTCTCTATGATTCCCATCAAATTGAGCCAGAGGTGTCTCTCAGTGACCACAAGGGCTGCCATGCCTGAGAGATAAATCTGTGGCCCGACGGAGTTCTCAAACCCCATCGGGCCAAACTCCCTCACTTCTGTCCAAATACCGCAGCAGGTCAGCCTGATATGCTTGTAGCACTGCTATGGTGTGCAAGCAGGCCCATGCTAGACCCACTGCCATATATGCTTTTCCCACTAGATTAAAAAATAGTTTTCTTTAATGGTTTAGTGAGAGAAGCCGACGCCTTCAGGTACGATACTGAACCGGGAGACAGATAGCTCGCAAGCGTCTGTTCTACCCGGGGTATTGCCCCATAGCCATACCCTCTTAACCCCCAAATATCTGAATATACATGAATGTGGGGGCTAAAAGACAAGAGGAGTAAGGCTTTTTCCATGATCTAGACAGCTCGCTGTGCAGATCGGGAAAAATGGAAGGCCCCGTGATGGAGGTGGAAAAATAGAGGGAAGGAAACTCGTTTAATTTATTTTATTTTTAGGACGAGTGCCCCCTTATTTCTGCTGGCCATAAATATTTAATTTATCTACAGCCTTAGTAAACACTTCCACCAGCTTATTATTTTTTATATATATTTTTTATATATATTCACTTTATTTTATATATAATATATAAACTATCATATATATATATATATATATATATATAGGCTATATATATTTCTCATACGCTGGGGAAAGAGATGGCAAATTCACTTCCCCCATGATTGTGTCACTTTCAATGCCCAGCACATCTACCTCCCCGGAGGTAGAGCACTGAAGCATTGATTTCTCTCTCTCCCCGGGCGGAAGAGACCGCAGCGCGGGCTTCCGAGACCGGCGAGAGAGCACTGGATCCCTCGTGGAAAGGGAGGAGATAAGATCCGCGGACCCGTCTCCAACCCCGTAAAGAGATCCTATTCGCGATCCACAGGAATGCATTCTCCGCGCTGCCTCGGCAGACGCGGGACCTGTCACCCTGAGAATTGCGAGCCCGGACACTTTCCTCGAAAAGTGACAGGCGGGAGCGGAGCATGCGAAGCGAAAGCTTCTCACAATGTTGGCAATCAGCCCCCTCGGAGGCTGATACCGCATGCTCTACTCCCAAACACATCACACAAAGCTCGTGTGTGTCCCTACTCGTTAAATAGCGCGAGCAGGGAGAACACAGAGTTTGTGCAATTGTTTAGTTTCCATAAATATATATATCAGACAGACAACAGTAAATATAACAGACAGTTTGACACAGATCGCTTGCTGAGGCAACAGAAGCTAATGCCGGTTTGCACCGGATGCTCTTTTATCACTTCCTGGTCATGACGTCACCCGCCCGTGACATTCATTCCTTCCATTGGACTAGTTGACATAGATGCTTCAGACGCATTCACGCTGGGAGCGTTCCCAAGGCGTCGTTGACGCATCGCGAGTTCCCTCGAAAGGGAACTGCAAGCACATTATGCTTTACACTCAAAGGTTGCATTTGTAAAACAACTTTTTGCAAAACTTTCACAGTTCTTTACAGTAGACACTGTATTCTGAACTAACAGCTCTTGTGTTCCGTTTAGAAAATAAATGCCACACTCATTTTCATAATGTTTTGTGGCTTTGTGTGTAGAGTTTAGAGAAAAGAAGCCATTGTTTGATAAATTGTGCGAGCTATTTTAAAAAACAGAAATTAAATTGTATTAGAGTTATTTTGTCAAGCCCCAGCTAACAGGGAACATTCTCAGAACGTTCAGAGTTATCTGGTCTTTAATAATGTTCTCAAAACGTTAGCACAAAAATATTATTTATACATCATTTATGGTGCGATTTTCTGATGAGCATTAGTTTTTTGAATGTTGCTACTTGTTTCAGAACATTCACAAGTAACATACCCATAATGTTTAAAGAATGATACAATGGAATCTTCGCATAACCAAGAGAACGTTTTTTAAACGTTTAAAAATCTGGGCGTTTTGAACATTCAAAAGTAACTTTTTCATAACGGAATGGGAACCTTAGCGAAATGTTTTAGAACATATTTTTGTTATCTTACAGCCACTTCATTTTTAGCTCAATGTTATGGGCATTATTTGAAATGCTCAGATTGTCATATGGCTAAAAGCTGTGCATGTGGTTATGATTCCAGAGATGAATATCTGTCCTCTGGAGACATCGCTGAGATCTACTCGGTTCTTTCTGCAAATCTTCTAAAGCTGGAAAAGGTTTGTCTGCATGAACGTCTCAGATCTTAACCTGATCTGTTTGTGCCAGGACTGAGATGAGGTGTTTTTTAGGGGTTTATAGTTTTTTCTCGATTGCTAAAACGCATTTCTTGAAACTATGCCTTGTATTCTCAAAACAGTAAACACACATCCATAACATCTCACCCAATTCCTCAAACATCCTATTTTCAGGTTCAAAACCATTCAGTCTTGCTGAAAAAACAAACTTTGCTCCCAGACATCACAAACAAGCCCCCACAAACACACACACTACAACATAGTCTTACACACTAGTGCAATAAATTTAAAACAACATTTCCAAAACTGGTACGTTATGTTGCTTGTGGCAGACTTTTTTTGTGATTTCTGTGCTCAATTTTTGGAAAAATCTGCGGAATTATGCAGAATGGTTTTAATAATTATATATAATATTATATATATGTATATATATATTTATACAATACAATATATTATTGTTTATAGCAATATATTACATTTTTTTTTAATTTTTGGAAAATCTGTGGAATTATTTTAAATGTGTTAAGATCTTCAGTTTTATTTTAGACATTTTAAACATTCACTTTCTCATTTAAAAAAACAAAACATCAATCAGAGCAGCCTACTACCCCTCACAATCGCGCACGCGCAGGGTGTACTTGTCAATGACGGTCGGGCACTACAATCTGCGGAGGTTTCTGCGGAAGTCTGCGGGCACGTATTCCGTGCGGGCCTGAACATGGGCAACTAGAGTGTCTTGTCTCCTTCCCCTTCCTCATCCTCTTCCTTCACCTCTTCCTCCAGTCCCTACTGCTCTTCCTTCCTCCTCATCCTCCCTCCTCCTCCTCTCTCCTCATCCTTCTCATCCTCCTCCTCCCTTCTCATCCTTCTCCTCCTCCTCCCTCCATCCTCTTCCTCATCTTCCTCCCTCCTCCTCCTCATCCTTCTCTTCCTCCTCATCCACCCTCCTCCTCCTCCCTCCTCCTCCTCATCCTCCTCCTCCTCCCTACATCCTCCTCCTCATCCTCCTCCTCATCCTTCTCATCATCCTTCTCCTCATCCTCCTCCCTTCTCATCCTCCTCCTCCTCCTCCTTCTCATCCTCCTCCTCATCATCCTTCTCATCCTCCTCCTCCCTTCTCATCCTTCTCCTCCTCCTCCCTCCATCCTCCTCCTCATCTTCCTCCCTTCTCCTCCTTCTCTTCCTCCTCATCCACCCTCCTCCCTCCTCCTCCTTCTCATCCTCCTCCCTACATCCTCCTCCTCCTCATCCTTCTCATCATCCTTCTCCTCCTCCTCCTCCCTTCTCATCCTCCTCCTCCTCCTCCTTCTCATCCTCCTCCTCCCTTCTCATCCTTCTCCTCCTCCTCCCTCCATCGTCCTCATCTTCCTCCTCCTTCTCTTCCTCCTCATCCTCCCTCTTCCTCCTCCCCCTCCTCCTCCTTCTCCTCATCCTCCTCGTCCCTCCATCCTCCACCTCCTCCTCCTTCTCTTCCTCCTCATCCTCCCTCCTCCTCATCCTCATCATTCTTCTCATCATCCTTCTCCTCACCCTCCTCCTTCTCCTCCTCCCTACATCCTCCTCCCTCCATCCTCCTCCTCCTTCTCTTCCTCCTCATCCTCCTCCTCATCATCCTTCTCCTCATCCTCCTCATCCATCTCCTCCTCATCCTCCTCCTTCTCCTCCTCCTCCTCCTCCTCCCTACATCTTCCTCCTCCCTCCATCCTCCTCCTCCTCTTCCTCCTCATCCTCCCTCCTCCTCATCATCCTCCTCATCATCCTTCTCCTCATCCTCCTCCTCCTACTCACTACATCCTCCTCCTTCTCTTCCTCCTCATCCTTCCTCCTCCTCCTCCTCCTCCTCATCCTCCTCCTCCTCCTCCTTCTCCTCATCCTCCTCCCTTCTCATCTTCCTCCTCATCCTCTGCGTCCTCATCCTCCTCCTCGTCCTCCTCCTCCTCAGCATCCTTCTAATCCTCCTCCTCCTCATCCTCCTCATCATCATCCTTCTCATCCTCCTCCTCCTCTTCCTCCTCCTCCTCCTTCTCCTACTCCTCCCTCCTCCTCCTCTTCCTTCTCCTCCTCCTCCTCCCTCCTCCTCCTCTTCCTCCTCATCATCCTTCTCCTCCTCCTCCCTCCTCCTCCTTATCCTCCTCCTCCTCCTCCTCATCCTCCTCCTCCTCATCCTCCTCATCCTCTTCCTCCTCATCATCCTTCTCCTCCTCCTCATCCTCCTCCTCTTCCTCCCTCCTCCTCCTCCTCCTCCTCCTCCCTCCTCATCCTCCTCCTCCTCCTCCTCCCTCCTCATCCTCCTCCTCCTTCCTCCTCCTCCTCATCCTCCCCCTCATCCTTCTCCTCCTCCTCCTCCTCCTCATCATCCTTCTCTTCCTCCTCCTCCTCCTCCTCCTCCCCATCCTCCTCCTCTTCTTCCCCATCGTCCTCCTCCTCCTCTTCCTCCTCCTCCTCCTCTTCCTCCTCACCATCCTTCTCATCCTCCTCCTCCTCCCCCTCATCATCCTTCTCATCCTCCTCCTCCTCTTCCTCCTCATCATCCTTATCCTCCTCCTCCTAATCCTCCTCTTCCTCTTCCTCCTCATCATCCTTCTCATCCTCCTAGTCCTAATCCTCCTCCCTCCTCCTCCTCCTCATCCTCCTCCTCCTCCTCCCTTCTCACCCTCCTCCTACCTCCATCCTCCTCCTCATCTTCCTCCTCCTCCCTCCTCCTCATCATCCTTCTCATCCTTCTCCTCCTCCTCCCTCCATCCTCCTCCTCCTCTTCCTTCATGGATTTTTGTGTAGAGTTTTGAAGTGACAGTTCAACAAATCTGACTTGTGTCAAATCAGGGCAATAGTGTTTATAGTTTAGGGAAATGGGTGTGCTTTTTGATAAATGTCGTTATGGTTCTGAAATTTTAGTTCAAAAGCCTGGTTATAGTATTTAAGCAATCAAGAAAACTGTAAACATTTGTGAAGATAATATCATAAAACAGTTTTAGATGATCCCAGCAAACAAAAACATGTTTTAAGAACGTTTAGCTAAAGTCCAGTTTGTTTAAAAAAAAAAGAAATTTTGTTTTTTTTCTTGGTCACGCGAATGTTAAGGAAACATTCCATTTTATTATTTCACAAACATAACTAGAACATTTGTTTATAACTTTGAGGGAACCTTAACAGCTCATTCCATAGTGATTATGATCATGAGTGATTATGTGAGACAATTATTCTTCTCCAGATTCACAGAAACCTGCAGAGACTGATGGAGAGCGTGTCTGATGTCTGACGGAAGATCAATGCCAGTCACTGTCAGGATTTAAATGTGTTTCCTACAGTGAAAAAAAAAATCTTTTATAAGTACAAGTTATGCAATGTACAATCCGTTTTATGCAAACATTTGAATAACTGATCTCAGTAATGAATTTAAACATGAAATAAACATCAGCTGAGACAGTGTTTTCTCACAGGAATCTCATATGACTGAAGTATTTTTTAAAAAGAGTATGAGATAAAATTATATGAATATTTGATACTTTGTATGCTGTACAGTAATCCAGCTGACAAAAACTAAGAATGTTCTAAGAATGTTTTTCGTTTCCACGAAAATGTTATTTCTGAATGTTCTCTGATGTTCAAATCCAGTTTTTAAAATGTTTCTCTTGGTTATGTGAATGTTTTAGGAACATAAACGTTCCATTGTATTATTCTTCAAACATTATGAACCGTTACTTTTGAATGTTCTCTGAACTTTGCAAACGTTATTAAACGTTCTATTAACGTTACTGGAAGAATGTTTGTTAATAACCAGAACGTTCCCTGTTAGCTGGGAATTCGCTTGCTGAATCTCATCAGATCTTTAAGTAAGAGAAAACTGGGTAACACTTTATTTTACAGTGTCCTTGTTACATATCTTACATGTACTTACTATAGTAATAACAGTAAATTATGCATAAATACATGCAACTAACCCTCAACCAAATCATAATCCTACCCTAACCCTATAGTGAGTATATGTAGTTGCTTAATATTACTCAGTACTTAAATATATGATTACATTGTAATTACACCTTAAAGTGTAACCGAAAACTATATTATTCTAATTTGAAGTGAATAAAGTTTTTCTATGCTATGAATGTTACGGTTTGATGTGATGTGCAATAACTGCTCAGGAATGTTTTGAAACGCTTGTCGTGATGATTGTGATTTAGATCTCAACAACATTTGAACAACCTGAAGACTTTCACAGCGAAAACAAATCCCTGCTGCTTTTAATTGTCAAGATGATACATATGAAACTAATATTAACAAAAACAGAGCGTCTGCATTACTCTTATGATCTTGTGTTCCCTGGACTTGTGTGGACTTTTGTTATTTCCTGTTTTGCGCCATGTTTTGTAGTTTTTCTTGTTGATTAGATCCTGATTGTTCCCACCTGTGTCTTGTTTGCCAATCAATCACCCCTTGTGTATAAAACCCCAGTTTCTCATGTTCTTTCGCTGTTTTCTTTGTTGGGGTTCTCAGTTCTTCTCCCTGGTTTTCTCATGTTTAGTTTGGTTTACTTTGTTTGTTTTTATTTTAAAGTCTCCCTGTGGTGTAAATCCAGCTTTTAATGTTGTTTATGTGTCTATGTGGTATTTTTAATCTGCTTTAAGACAAACCATGTGTAAATTCATAAGTCGACAGCATTGCTGAGTATTTTCTCCTTAAAACTGCAGTGAACCAAAGACAGTCTCAAAAACACGCTTTGAAATCGCTGGTGTTTCTGACGTCACAAACTACCTTGTAACCAATCAGATCAACGTGTGATCGTCAACGAGTGGATCTCTGAGTGAGTGAGTGGAGGCGGGGCTCATTTGCATATTCATAGAACCGCGCATACTAAACGAGACAAGGGTGTCGAGTTACATTCAAGATATTTTAAGACATGAAGGAATTTCTTTTAAGGAAAAAACATTTAAATATGTCGTTTTGGCGATCAAAGACCACGACTTTGTCGAATCCTGATTTTCTTATTCTCATGAAACAATGTTGTTCTGAGGGTGGTGGTTTGCAAAGGATCTCTTTCAGTTCGGCACTGTAAAGAGTGTGACAGTGAAAGAGTGTGTTGTGTTCTATGCTAATGTGACTGAATGTCATCTCTCCTCTCCACAGAAAACTATTGTTTGTCTCTGAGCTGGAATGAGGACGAGTGACGAGCTCGGGGGAGTTTGATGCTTTCAGCTCCCAAACATCCTGAAAATACACGTGACATTGAGTTCACTTCTTTATTTGCCCATGAAGATTTTAGATTTAAATGTATATGAGAATTGCACATTTGAATCTGGTTATTTTTTTCTTGTTAATCCGTCTTTGATTAAAAAAACTATTTTCAGAACAAATATTCCCTCCCATCTAACAGCGACTGTTCTCACAACTTTGATTAACGTTCTGGCGAGGTTCTCTAAAAAAAAAGTTCTTCCAGTAACGTTAATAGAACGTTCATGTTATCTGATCTTTAATAGGCTTATTTTCTCAAAACGTTAGCACAAAAACGCCAATCATGGAATGTTTTTCTAAAACAATTTAGTTGGACGTTCGTCAAACGTTTTCTAAATGTTACTAATTATTTCAGAAAGTTAAAAGAACATTTCAAAGTAATTCTCATAATACTTGCAAAATTATCAAATACGGTCTCATAACTTTCTAGTATAATAATCTCTAAGGTTCGCATTACCATGAAAAAAAAGTTTAGTTTAAAAAAAATTAAACGCTAATTTTTTTATTTTATTTTATAAAATTGTATATTTATTTTTAATATAAAAATAACTTTTTATATAATGTTTGTTCGCTGGAAGCTCATAAAATGTTTAATTACAGAAGAAATTTACTGTGTTTTAAAGGTTTTAAACATTGTTAATAGCTAATGCTTGTCATATAATAGGTTGTCAAAAAACGTAATTGCAATTAAAACAATTCATTAGACACATAAGACCGAAAATGCGCTAAACAAACGCCTCTCTGCTCGAGACGCACGAAAAAAACATCAATGACAAACATCACAGAAATATCACATTTTATTGGAGCCTCATCCTCAATACCTCGGATTTGCACTGAACATATAGCTAATAAATGCCCCTGTTTAACATCTGAGCCCCTGGAGAACTCTCTGCGCGTCCTGTCCTCAATACTTCGG